>NW_003852396.1:36486492-36502874 GCF_000181295.1 Otolemur garnettii
AAAAAAAAAAAAAAAAGAAAAAAAAAGAAAATTGTGATACCTGCTTTTTTCTGCTTTCCATTTGCCTGGAATATAGACGACCATCCCTGCACCCTGTGTCTATAATTGTCTTTTAAGGTAAGATGGATTCTTGTATACAACAGATGTCCAGTATGAGTTTCTGTATCCAATCAGCCAATCTGTGACTCTTTAGAAGACAATTTAAGCCATTCACATTGATTGAAATTATTGATAAGCCTGATAACATTTTACATATCGAGTTGTTCTAAAATCCAGGGGAAATTTTTAATCCTTTCACCACTGAGGAAGTTGGAATTTGATCAAAAGTTTCTGATTGGGTTTACTTTTGTGATGGAGGATTGCACTGGTCATTATGGAGGATAGGCCTGAGAATATCCTGGAGAGCTGGTTTAGTTATGACAAATTTATGCAACATGTGAATGTCATTAAAATATTTAAGTTCTCCATCATAATTGAAACTCAGTTTAGCAGGATACAGGATCCTGGGTAGAAAGTTATTTTGTTTTAGGAGATTAAAAGTCAATGACCACCCTCTTCTAGCCTGAAAGGTTTCATCAGAGAGATCTGCTGTCATTATAATATTCTTCCCCTTGGAGGTTATGGTTTTCTTGTGTCTGGCTGCTTTCAGAATTTTTCCTTCCTATTAACTTTTGTGAAGTTAATTATGATGTGTCTGGGGGATGTCTTATTCGGGTTGAGTCATGTTGGGGCTCTGAAACTGTCTGCTATCTGAATTTCAGAATTTCTTGGCATGTCTGGAAAGTTCTCTTTCATAATTTCATGGAGAAGAGCTTCTGTGTTTTGTGAAGCAACATTGTTGCCTTTGGGGATTCCTATAAGGCAAATATTAGTTTTCTTCAAATTATCCCAGAGCTCTGAGAGAATGATCTGTTTTTGCTCTCCACTTCTTTTCTTCTTTGAACACTTTAGAGCATTAAAAAACTTTGTCTTCAATGTCAGAAATCATTTCTTGTGCTTGCTCCATTCTGTTACTGAGGGATTCTACTGTACTTCTCAGATGTTTGAGGGCTGCAAATTCTTATCTCAATGTGTCAAAATCTTTGTTGATTTTGTCTTTGAATTCATTGAATTCTTCAGAGAACTTTTGAAATGCTCATTGCATTTCTAATTCCAACTTTGCTTCTATTCTATTAATTTTAATTGCAATCCAAATTCTGCATTTGATTTCTGACATCTCAGCCATCTGTTTATGGATGGGCTCTTCGGTTGCATCTACCATATCCTTCCGTAGGGGGGTTGATCTACTCTAGTTATTTATGTTACCAGAGTTTTTCCGCTGATTCTACTTCATGCTTATTTCACACCATTTGGCTAGATGAGCAGATAAGGAGAAGTTGGGTTGGGGGGTGCCAGGAGTAGTGATTAACTTGCCCTTTGCCCAAAGGCTGGGACTGATGTCTGTACCTTTTCCCCTAGAGCTTTGTCAAGGACCTATACAGTGCTACGGGCCTGAGAAACTAGAGGCCTGCTTGGTGTGGTGGGGATAAGTGGCTCTGTCTTATTTTTAGCTGGTCTCTGTCCTATCCTAGTAAATCAGTTACTCTGGGTTGAAGTCTCAGCTGTGGAAAAATATCAGCAATTATGTCACCCCGCCCACCCCCTGGGCAACAATTGGGAATGGAAAATCAAACCTTCTCACAACCACACACCAAGGGTACCACTTTTGATAATCCTTGGGTGATTGGTCCAGTTCAAGTGGTCCAAATCAACTTTCCCAGTCAGCACTGATCTCAGGTGGGAGAGTTCAAAAGGTCTCTGGCAACTAGATAGCAGGGATCTGCTGGAAGCCCAAGTATGACTCACTCCAGTGCTCTGTGAGGTCAGAAGGACCCAGCTAGGTGTGGGAAAGTTGATGCCTTCTTCCCCACCTTGTACCTCTGTCACAGCCAGTCACGGGTAACCCTGCAGGGCTGTGACCCAGTCCCCCCCAATGAGCAGATTCTGAAGGAGTTTGCACATGCCTGAGTCACAGGGAGATCTATGTCTTCTGAGCCAAGCTGCCACTCTCTGCCACTATCTGGCAGGGGGAGGTGAGGCCTCACAACCTTGGGTGCTTAAGGGAGCTGGGGCAGTTCACTCAGTTCTAGCTCCACCCCGATTGATGTTGCTAGCAGAACAGAATAGCTTCGCAGAATTTGTTTCTTTCCCGGCTATACTCCTTTGTGGATCAGACATTGCGTGAGGTGACAGAAACCATGACTTAGGTCTTGGCAGCGGCAATCAGTTAGAGCTCACACTCACCTGTCAGTACCAGCCTCTGCCTGTCTGTCTTTGTCTCAGCTATGATCCCCTAAGGCTTGGGTGTGTCTTAGGCTCAGTAAAGCAGTCTTCTGGCTCAGCTCCACCCTGGGAGTCTGCTGGCTCTGTACGCATGTATTATAGCCCCCCACTTTGCCTAGGCTGCTACTTCCTCAGGGCTTCCCTTTACTCATGAGGCTTGTGCTTCTGTCTGAGTTCCATCTGCCCAGTGGCTGCTACCAAAGAAGGTGCCTGGCTTCCTCTTGTTGCCCTGAGAGACAGGGTGTGTCTTTCTGGAATAGCCCCAGGGGTGTGAGCCCTATTATTTCTGCTGCTGAGGCTGTTGCTCTGGGCCTCAGGCCACTGCCGTTCCTGTATGGTTCCCTCTCAGCTGACCATCCTCTCCTTACTCCCGTGCCACAGAATCAACACAGATGAGCAACAGCTCTTCCCTTGTCCACACTTCTCAAGAAAATGCCCAAGAATCTGGACTCCATGGGGGACAGGCTTCCAGACCTTGGGGTGAGAGTGGAGGGGAGTGCTGGGAGTTTAGAATTGTAGGTAGAGAATATATGCAGTTTTATGCCTAGGAGGAGAGAGCCATGGCACCTTAGTAGGGGTAGGAGGTCAAGTTTTAGAGGGTCTCTCCCATGGAATAGAATGGGAAGATATTTGAACTCTGCTTGCTTGTTTGTATGGGGTTTACTGTGAGGCCTTCTCATGGGGGAGGGGACTCCCATCTGCTTGGTGATGGATTCTGTACCTTTTGTTTGTATCCTTGGGGTTGCAGCTTGCATCAGCAGGGTTGATGTGTGTTTTTCAATCTTCTCTCCTGGCTCAGTTCTAAATGATTGGTTGACTTGCTAAACTCCCTTCTGGACAGGAGCCTCTGTGGAAAGCTGGCTGCAGTCCACCATCTTGCCTCCGCCTCCACTTCTTTTCACAAAATTGTCAGTTATTTTTGTGCTCTCTGCCTTTGTGTTGGTGGGCAGCTTTATTTTAATTATGATTTCCTATGTCTTTATTGTGTTCATAGTCATGAAAATGCCCTCTGCAGAGCGGAGGTATAAGGCCTTCTCCACATGCTCCCTCTCACCTCACTGTTGTGTCCATACATTATGGATTTGCTTGCTTTGTCTATTTGAGGCCCAAGGACAGTGACTTCTTCCCTGAAGACTTGCCAATGGCTGTGACATACACAGTGCTGACACCTCTGTTTAACCCCATTGTTTACAGTTTGAGAAACAAAGACATGCAGATAGCTCTAAGGAAATCACTAGGCAGGTTTTCCCCTCTGATGACAAATAAAATTTTTAAAATTTAAAAAATTACTCATCATTGATAAATAAAAGTGAAATAAGTAGAGTACTTCTAAATAAGTTATCATTTTGTATACAAAGCAGTTAATGTATTTTTCAATACAGGGTAGTGCCTGGGCTAAAAGGAGTAGGGTGCTGGCCCCATATAACAGAGGTGGTGGGGTTAAACCCAGCCTTAGCCAAAAAGCTGCAAAAAAAAGTATTTCCAATAGCCTAGTATGCTTTGGCCTCACCATTTTCCTACAACACAGAGGATGCAGTTTTAAGAGTTATATGATAATATGTGAATGTGTGTTTGTACACATTGAATGTAATAAAAATATTAAAAATGGTTTGGAACACTATATTTTCTTTTTCTTTTTATTGTTTGGGATTCATTGAGGGTAAAAACCAGGTTACACTGATTGCATTTGTTAGGTAAAGCCCCTCTTATAATTATGTCTTGATCCCAAAAGATGTGTCTCACACTGAGACCTCACCCTCTTCCCTCCTTATCTCTCTCTGCTCTTGATTTCCCCCACACCCCTTTCTCCTTTTTTTCTGCTCTCCCCCATCCCCACTCCCCACCATGTACTAGGTCCTTGATTGTCTTCATATCAAAATTGAGTATATATGATTCATACTTCTCCATTCTTGTGAAGCTTTACTAAGAAGAATGTGTTCCACTTCTATCTGGGTTAATACAAAGGATATAAAGTCTCCATCTTTTTAAATGGCTGAATAGTATTTTATGGTATACATATACCACAGCTTGTTAATCCATTCTTGGATTGGTGGGCATTTAGGCTGTTTCCAAATTTTGCAATTGTAAATTGAGCTGTGATGAACAGTCTAGTGCAAGTGTCCTTATGATAGAAGGATTTTTTTTCCTTCTGGATAGATGCCCAGTAATGGGATTGCAGGATCAAATGGGAGGTCTAGTTTGAGTTCTGTGACGGTTCTCCATACTTCCTTCCAAAAAGCTTATATTAGTCTACAGTCACACCAGCAGTGTAAAAATGTTCCTTTCTCTCTACATCCATGACAAAATCTGCAGTTTTGAGATTTTGTGATGTGGGCCACTCTCACTGTGGTTAGATGATACCTCAGGGTGGTTTGGATTTGCATTTCTGTAATAATTAGGGATGATGAGCACTTTTTCATGTTTGCTAGCCTTTCATCTGTCTTCTTTAGAGAAGGTTATGTTCATGTGTCTTGCCCATTGATATAAGGGACTGTTGGCTTTTTTCATGTGGATTAATTTGAGTTCTCTGCAGAACCTAGTTATCAAGCTTTTGTCTGATTCAAAATATGCAAGTATTTTTCCCCAGCACGTAGGTTGTCTATTTGCTTTGGTTGTTGTCTCCTTAGCTATACAGAAGCTTTTCAGTTTAATTAAGTCCCATTTGTTTATTTTTGTTGTTGTGGGAATTGCCATGGAAGGCTTCTTCATAAAGTCTTTCCCCAGGCTGATATCTTCCAGTGTTTTTCCTATGCTTGCTTTAGGGATTTTTTTTTTTATCATTTCATGCCCTAAATTTAAGTCTTTTATTCATCTTGAATAAATTTATGTGAGAGGAGAAACATGAGGGTCCAGTTTCAGTGTTTTACATGTGGATATTCAGTTCTCCCAGCACCATTTATTGAATAGGGATTCATTCCTCCAGTGTATGTTCTTATTTGGTTTATTGAAGATTAGGTGGTTGTAAGATGTTAGTTTCATTTCCTGGTTTTCTATTCGATTTCAAATGTCTATGTCTTTATTTTTGTGTCAGTACCATGCAGTCTTGACCACTATAGCCTTGTGGTACAGACTACAGTCTGGTAGACTGATGCCCCCAGCTTTGTTTTTATTACTAAGAACTGCCTTTGCTATATGGGTTTTTTTCTGTGGAACACTGTATTTTCATGGTAGGAGTTAGTTTTTGAGAAATAAAGAAAATCATAGTAAGTAGAGCAAGAAGTCAAAACAGAAAAAGAAAAAAAAGGAAAGAAAGGAAGAAGTAGAGAAGACAGAAAGGAAGGTGAAAGAAAGGGAGTGAGAAGAGGAAGGGAGGAAGATAAAAGATAAAGAAAAAAGTTGACTAGTACAATTAATCAAAAAGGAAGGGAAAAGTACAAATACATACTGTTAGAAGTAAAAATAAGTATACAATCATAATACAGGGAAAATTAAAAGTAGTTTAAGATAACTCTTTGTTTAACTATATCAAATAAATTTAAAATTAGAATGAAATGGATAAATTTCTGGAAAAATTAAACTGACATCAAGGTGAAAAAACAGTCAAGGACTCTATTCCTTTCACAGTAGTGCCCAAGAAGATGAAATATCTGGGAGTTTACCTAACAAATGATATGAAAGATGTGTATTAAGAGAACTATGAAATTCTAAGAAAATAAAGAGCTGAAGATGTTAACTAATGGAAAAACATACCATGCTCATAGCTGGGAAGAATCAACATTGTTAAAATGTTCATAGTACCCAAAGCAATATACAATTTTGATGCGATCCCTATTAAAGCTTCACTGTCATAATTTAAAGATCTTGAAAAAATAATACTTTGTTTTATATGGGATCAGAAAAAAACCTCGAATAGCCAAGGTTTTACTCAGAAATAAAAACAAAGCAGGAGGAATCATGCTACCAGACCTCAGATTATACTTTAAAGCAATAGTGATCAAAACAGCATGGTACTGGAACAAAAACAGAGAGGAAGATGTATAAAACAGAATAGAGAACCAAAAGACAAACCCAGCTACTTACTGTTATTTGATCTTTGATAAGCCAATTAAAAACTTTCAGTGGGGGAAAAGATTCCCTCCCTTTTTTTTTATTGAATGGTAACTATGTACATTAATGCACTTCTGGGGTACAGTGTGGGGTTTTCACACACAATCTGAAACACTTCCATCAAACTGGTTAACATAGCCTTCATATCATTTTCTTAGTTATTGTTTTAAAATGTTCACATTTCTACTCTTAGAAAGATAGTACTTGTAAGATAAACCTCAGAAGTGATCTCTCCAATCCCCCTCCCACCACCCATTCCCCCCTCCCTTCTCCCTCCCCCTTCCCCGTAGGCTGTTATTAGGTTATAGCTTTCATATAAAAGGTATAAATTACTTTCATAATAGGAGTGTGTACATTGGATGCTTTTTATTCCATTCTTGTGATAAGTTTCCCTTTTTAACAAATGGTGCTATGTGAAGTGGCTGGCAACCTGTAGAAGACTGAAACTGGACCCCACCTCTCACCATTAACTAAGATAAACTCTCACTGGATTAAAGATTTAAACGTAAGACACAAAACTATAAAAATACTAGAAGAAAGTGCAGGGAAAACACTTAAAGAAATTGGCCTGGGTGAATATTTTATGAGGAAGACCCCCCCCCCCCGGGCAATTGAAGCAAGACCAAAAAGACATTACTGGGATCTGATCAAATTAAAAAGTTTTTGGAAGAAGAACACAGTAAGTAAAGCAAGCAGACAGCCCTTAGAATGGGAGAAGATTTTTGTAGGTTATGTCTCTGACAAAGATTTAATACCCAGAATCCACATTTTCCATTTTCTTTCTTTTCTTTTTTTTTTTTTTTAATTAAATCATAGTTGTACACATTAATACTATCATGGGGTACAGTGTGTTTCCATATACAATTTGAAATATTCTCATCCAATTGGCCAACATAGCCTTCATGTCATTCTCATAGTTATTGTGTTAAGACATTTATATTCCACATTTAGAAAGATTCACATGTACCCTTATAGGATAGATCATAGGCGTGATCCCAACAATTCCCCTTCCTTCACCCGTCCTCCCCTTCCCCCTCCCTCCCTCCCCCCTTTCCCCATATTCTTGGGCTAAAATTGGTTTATAGATTTCCTATGATAGCGAACTATTAGTTTCATAGCAGGGCTGAGTACATTGGATACTTTTTATTCCATTCTTGAGATATTTTGCTAAGAAGAATATTTTCCAACTCCATCCATGTAATCATGAAGGAATTAAAGTCTCCATCTTTCTTTATTGCTGCATAGTGTTCCATGGTGGACTTGGGCTTCTTCCATGTCCTAGCATTTGTGATTTGGGCTGCAATGAACATTCTGGTACAAATATCTGTATTGTAGAGTGATTTTAGAAGTAATTCCTTGGTAGGTTTTCTTTTCTGAAAAGCATTAGACCAGATGACTTAATACTTAATTTGTTTAAATTCTCTAGGAACAAAGAATGCAAATGCTATATCTATTAATTTAGAAGACAAAGTTGAATAGATTCTAATTTATGAATCTCACAGTGTGGAAAATGCTGTATACTGCTGCTGTCTGATTGAGGCTATAGAAGTAAGATTCTAAAGTGAATTGTGGAAAATGACATGATAAAAGGTGGCAAAGGAATTTTAAGTTTTCATTGTCCATGTGCTTATCGTGAGTGGGAAGTGGTGTATCACTGGGGATTTGAATTATATTTCCCTAACAATAAATTATGTCATTACTTAATGGTATTTGTGTATTTAATTTGGAGAAATGCATATCCAAGTCCTTTCCTCATTTTTAATTGGGCTGTGTGTGTTGAATTTTAATTTTTTTAAATTCTAGACCCATATCCAGGACCACATATATGATACAAAATATTTTCTCTCATCTTGTAGATTCATTTTTCACTTTCTTTATAGTTTCATTTGAAGCACAAGTGTTTTCTAATTTTAGTAGGTTTCAATTTATCTATCTCTAACTTTTTTGCTCATGCTTTTGGTACCATAACTAAGAATCTATTGATTAATTCAAGATCATAAAGGGCTTCCCCTATACTTTCTTCTAAACGTTTTGTGGCATTAAATCCTACATTTTGGTTTTTGACCCGGTTGAATTAATTTTTGCCTGTTGTATGAGGCAAGGGTCCAACTTTATTCTCTTACATGTGGAGATCCAAAGAGTGCACATAGGTGTTGATCAATTAGCTTTAATTATTTTATTTTATTTATTTCAGAATATTACATGGGCACAAATATTTGGCACATGAATTGCTTTGTACAAAGTTGTAAGAGTGCCCCTCACCTGGATAGAGTGAATTGTTAAGTGTGAACTTATGCCTCTTCTCCTGCCCATCCCAGCTGCTTGCTTTCTATTGAGTTTTTCCACCAAATGTGCACATGGGTATTGATAAATTAGTTCCTATATAATAATGAGTACATGAGGTGTTTGTTTTCCATTCTTGTGACACTTCACTTAGAATAATTGTCTCCAGTTACAAAAAATATTAGTTCATCATTTTTTAATGTCTCAGTAGTACTGCATGGGGTGAGTGTGTATGTATGTATGTACCTATCATATATATGCATATATATACACATACTGCATTTTAGTAATCCACTCATCAATTGACGAGTACTTGAATGAGTTTTGCATCTTTGTGATTGTGAATTCTGCTGCAATAAACATTTAAATGCATATGCCTTTTTGAAAAAATAACTTCTTTTCCTTTGGGTAAATATTTAATAGTGGAATTGTTGGATCAAATGGCAGGCTTACTTTTAGTTCTCTGAGGTGTCTCCATACACTTTCCATATAGGTTGTATTAGTTAGCAGTCCTACCAACAGTGTTCCTTTCTCTCTGCATCCATGCCAGCATCTTTAGATTTGGTCTCTCTCTCTCTCTCTTTTTTTTTTTTTTATAAAAACTATTCTCACTGGAGATAGGTGATATCACATTGTGGTTTTGATTTGCACTTGCCTTATGATTATAGATGTTAAGAATTTTTCCATGTGTTTATTTGCCATTAGTCTATCTCATTTTGAAAAGCTTCTGTTAGTATGTTTTGTCCACTTTGTTATGGGGTTGTTTGATTTCTTTCTTGTTGATTTGTTTGAGTTCTTTATAGATTCTGGTTATCAGCCCTTCATGAGATATATAGCATGCACATATTTTCTCTCGGTCTGTAGATTGTCTGTTCACTTTTTTGATTGCTTGGCTGTGCAGAAGTTTTTAATTTTATAAGGTCCTATTTGTTAATTTTTATTGTTGCTGTGATTGTCCTTGGGGTCTCCTTCATGAATTCTTTTCCTAGGCTGTAAGAATTCTCCTATATTTTCTTCTAGAATTCTTAAGGTCTCATGCCTTAAATTTAAGTCTGTTATCCATCATGAATTAATTTTTGTGAGTGGTGAGAGGTAAGAACCCTGTTTCAATTTTCTACATGTGGCTACCCAATTTTCTCAGCACCAATTATTGAAAAGGAATTCTTTTCCATAGTGTATGTTATTGCCTGCTTCATTAAAACTCAGATGGCAACATAAGGATAGTTTTGTATCTTGGCTTTGTGTTCTGTTCCATTGGTCAATGTTTCTGTTCTTGTATTGGTACCATGCTGTCTGGTTACTATAGCCTGGTAAAGTGATGCCTCCTTTTTGGCTGAATGTTAATTTAGCTATTTGGACTCTTTCCTAGTCCCTATTTAAGTGAAGAATTATTTTTTCTAGATGTGCAAAAAATGACATTGGTAATTTAAAAGGTATTGGACTGACTGTGTAGATCACTTTTGGTAGTATAGACATTTTAACAATGTTGACCTGCCAATCAATGAGCATGATATATTTTTACATTTCCTGCTATTTCATTCCTCAATAATTTATAGTAATCCTGTAGAAGTGTTCCTTGGTTAAATATATTCCCAGGAATTTAATTTCTTTTGTTGCTGTTGTCAAAGGTATGGAGTCTTCGATTTGATTCTCAGCTTGACTATTGTTGGTGTACAGAAATGCTATTGATCTGTGTACATTAATTTTGTAACCTGAAACTGCTGAGTTTATTTATCAATCCCAGTAATCTCTTGGCAGAATCTTTGGATTTTCTGGATAGAAAATCATATCAGCAAAGAATGATAGTTTAACCTCCTCTGTCGGCATTTGGAGACCCTTGATTTTCTTTTCTTGACTAATTGCTTTGGCTAGGACTGCCTGCACCATGTTGAATGGAAGTGGTAAAAGTGGGAACCCTTGTTTAATTCCAAATCTAAGCAGGAATTCTCTTGATTTTTCCCCAGTTTGATATTGGCTGTGTATTTGTTGCATATGGGTGGCTTTAATAAATTTTAAGTATGTTCCATTTATGCCCATTTTGTTAAGAGATTTTGTCACAAAGCATGCTGAATTTTGTCAAATGATCTCTCTGCATCTATTGAGATGATCATATGCCTTTGTCTTTGCTACTGTTTATGTGGTGTATTGCATTTATAGATTCGTTTATGCTGACCATGTTTGCATCCCGGGGAGGAAGCTTATTTCATCATGGTGGGATAATTTTTTACTGAATTCTGAATTCTGTTTGCTACAATTTTATTGGTAATTTTTGCATCTAGATTCATAAGAGATTAGTCTATAGGTTTTTTTTTAATTGTTGTTGTTGTTGTTGTGTCCTTTCCTGGTTTATCAAGGTGATGCGGGCTTTGTAAAACAAGTCGAGAAGGATTTCTTCCTTCTTGATGTTATAATTTCTCCAGTATAGGTACAGATTTGTCTTTGTAATATTCAGCTGTGAAACCACGTGGTCTATGACTTTATTTTTTTTTTTTGCAGTTTTCTGTCTGGGGGCTGGGCTTGAACACGCCACCTCTGGCATATGGGGCCAGCACACTACTCCTTTGTGCCACAGATGCTGCCCTGGTCTATGACTTTTTTTGTTGGAAGTTATTTTATTTCTGCTTCAATTTTTTTACTTGATATTGGTCTGTTTAGACGGTCTGTTTCTTCATGTTTCAGCCGAGGAAGTGTATGTGTTTTCAAGAATTTTTCCATTTCCTCAACAATTTCCAGCTTATGTGTGTAGAGGTTTTTAGAGTATTTAGAGATGATGTTTGGTATTTCTATGGTATCAGTTGTAACATGTCAAATTCCATTTCTTATTTGGCTTATTATGGACCTTCCTTTTTTGCTTTTGGTTTATCAAGCAAGAGCTCTGTCAATTTTGTTTATTTTTCAAAGAACTAATATTGTTTTTTTCATTAATGTTCTATTTAATTCTTTTGTTATTGATTTCATGTAGTTCTGATCTGATCTTTGGTATTTACTTTCTATTTCTGTGTTTAGGATTTATTTTCTCTTATTTTTAATTCCTTGAGATGATTAATTACACTGTTGATTTGTGGTCTTTTTTTTGATATAGACATTTTAAGACTATAAATTTTTCCTCTTGGTATTGTTTTTCTGAATTCCACATACTTTGAAAACTTATATACCCTTTGTCATTTAATTGACTCATGATTTCCATCTTTGTTTTCTTGTTTTTTTTGTGTGTGTGTGTGCGCAATTTTACAGTTTTATTGCTTTATTTCAAATTAACATAAGGGTACAAATGTTTAGGTTACATTATTTTCAATTCTAAGTTAAAGTTCAAGTTTTAGTTGAGCCCTTCACCCAGCAGGCATGCTGAACATCCTCACATTGTGCCCATTAGGTGAGATCCCGCCAGGCTTCCTTCCTCTACTTCCTTCCTCTCACTAGTCTGTACTTGTGTTTTTCTTTTGTGTGGAAATGTACTTGTTTACATATTGGTTTCATATTAGTATTGAGTACATTGGATGTTTTTCTTTTTTTCCCATTCTTGAGATACTTTACTAAGAAGAATGTGTTTCAACTCCATCCAGGTAAACACAAAAGATGTAAAATATCCATGTGTTCTTTTTTAATTAAATAGATAGCTGTGTATATTAATGCAATCATGGGGAACAATGTGCTGGTTTTACACACAATTTGAAATGCTTTCATCAAAGTGGTCAACATAGACTTCATGGCATTTTCTTAGTTATTGTGTTAAGACATTCATATTCTACACCTAGTAAATTTCACATGTACTCTTGTAAGATGCATGATAGATGTGGTCCCACCAATTACTCCCCCTTCACCTATCCTCCCACTCCCCTCACCTCCTTCTCCCCTTTCCCATTTATCTTGGGCTATAATTGGGTTATAGCTTTCTTATGAAATTGGTTTCATAGTAAGACTGAGTACATTGGATACTTTAACTCCCATTCTTGAGATACTTTGCTAAGAAGAATATGTTCTAGCTCCATCCATGTAAACATGTAAGAGGTAAAGTCTCCATCTTTCTTTAAGGCTGCATAGTATTCCATGGTGTACATATACCACAATTTATTGATCCATTCATGGGTTGATGAACACTTGGGCTTCTTTTATGACTTAGTAATTATGAATTGGGCTGCAATAAACTTTCTTGTATAAATATCTTTGTTATAATGTGATTTTTGGTCTTCTGGATATATACTTAATAGAGGAATTGTAGGATCGAATGGTATATCTATTTTTAGATCTCTAAGTGTTCCCAAACTTCTTTCCAAATGAATGTATTAGTTTGCATTCCTACCAGCAATGTAGAAGTAAACCCTTTTCTCCACATCCATGCCAACATCTCTGGTTTTGGGATTTTATGATGTGAGCTATTCTTACTGGAGTTAGATGATATCTCAAAGTAGTTTTGATTTGCATTTATCTGATGATTAAGGATGATGAGCATTTTTTCATGTTTTTGTATACTATACGCCTGCCTGTCTTCTTCAGAGAAGTTTCTCTTCTAGTCCCTTGCCCACCCTGAATGGGATCGTTTGTTATTTTCTTGCTAATATGTTTGAGTTCTCTGTGGATTCTGGTTATTAAACCTTTGTCAGAGACATAACCTGCAAATGTCTTCTCCCATTCTGAGGACATCTGTTTGCTTTAGTTACCATGTTCTTGGCTGTGGAGAAGATTTTTAGTTTGATCAGATCCTAGTAGAGTATATTTGATGTTGTTTCAATTACCCAGGGGTCTTCCCCATAAAATTTTTGCCCAGGCCAATTTCTTCAAGTGTTTCCCCTGAACTTTCTTCTAGTATTTTTATAGTTTCATGTCTTAAGTTTAAATCTTTAATCTATTGAGAGTCTATCTTAGTTAATGGTGAAAAGTGTGGGCCCAGTTTCAGTGTTCTACAGGTTGCCAGCCAGTTCACCCAGCACCATTTGTTAAATAGGGAATCTTTCCCCACTAAATGTTTTTAATTGGCTTGTCAAAGATCAAATAACGGTAAATAGCTGGGTTCATCTCTTGGTTCTTTATTCTGTTCCATACACTTACCTCTCTGTCTTTGTGCCAGTACCATGCTGTTTTGATCACTATCGATTTATAGTGTAGTCTGAAGTCTGGTAGCATGATTCCTCTTGCTTTACTTTTATTTCTGAGTAATGTCTTGGCTATTGAGGTTTGTTCTGATTCCATATAAAATGAAGTATTATTTTTTTCAGATCTTTAAATTATGATAGTGGGGCTGTAATAGGGATTGCATTAAAATTATATATTGCAGGATGAGAATATTTCAAATTGTATATGGAAACAATACACTATCCCCATGATAGTATTAATGTGCACAACTATGATTTAATAAAAAAAAGCATAAAAAATAAAAAAAAATAAAGTTAAAAATGGAATTAAAATTCTTCAGTATAGAAAAAAAATTGTATATTGCTTTGGATAATATAGACATTTTAACAATGTTGATTCTTCCCAGTCATGAGCATGGTATGTTTTTCCATTTGTTAACATCTTCAGCTCTTTATTTTCTGAGAGTTTCATAGTTATCCTTATATAGGTCTTTCACATCCTTTGTTAGGTAAATCCCAAATATTTCATCTTCTTTGGCACAACTGTGAGTGGAATAGAGTGCTTGACTGTTTTTTCAGCTTGGCTATTGTTGTTATATATAAAGGCTACCAATTTATGAGTGTTGAATTTGTAACCTGAGATGATGCTCTATTCCTTGATCACTTCTAAGAGTTTTGCAGTAGAATCCCTGGTGTTTTCCAGATATGCAATCATATCATCTGTGAAGAGTGAAAGTTTGATCTCTTCTGACCCTATATGGATACCCTTGATTGCCTTTTCTTGCTGAATTGCAATGGCTAAGACTTACATTACAATGTTAGAAAGCAGTAGAGACAATGGGCAACCTTGTCTGGTTCCTCATCTGAGTGGAAATGATTTCAATTTAACTCCATTTACTACAATCTTAGCTGTGGGTTTGCTGTATATGGCCTCTATCAGTCTAAGAAATGCCCCTTCCATGCCAATTTTCTTAAGTGTTCTGATCATGAAGGGATGCTGGATATTATCAAAAGCTTTTTCTGCATCAATTAAGAGAATTGTATGGTCTTTGTTTTTTAATTTTTTTATATGATGAATTATATTTATAGATTTACATATGTTGAACCAGCCTTGGGACCCTGAGATAAAACCTACTTGGTCGTGGTGTATAATTTGTTTGATGTGTTGTTGGATTCTGTTTGTTTGGATCTTGTTGAATATTTTTGCATCAATATTCATTAGTGATATTGGTCTATAATTTTCTTTTCTTGTTGGGTCTTTTCCTGGTTTGGGGATCAAGGTGATGTTTGCTTCATAATAAAATGTGTCAGGTAGTATTCCTTCTTTTTCTGTATTTTGGAAAAGGTTGAGTAATATAGGTACTAGTTCCTCTTTAAAGGTTTGGTAGAATTCTGATGTGAAGCCATCTGGTCCCAGGCTTTTCTTTTTAGGGATATTTTGCATAGTTGATACTTTGGAACTTGATATAGGCCTGTTGAACATTTTCACTTGATTCTGGCTAAGTCTTGGAAGGTGGCATGCTTCCAAGTATTAGTCTTTCCTTCAGATTTTCATATTTTTGAATATAAAGTTTCTGTAATATTCATTAAGGATTTTTTGAATTTCTGAGTGGTTTGTTGTTATTTTGTCTTTAACATTTCTGATTGATGAAATTAGAGATTTTACTCTTTTTGTCCTGGTTAGGTTAGCCAAAGGTTATGTATTTTATTGACCTTTTCAAAACACCAACTTTTTCATTTATTGATCTGTTGTATAATCCTTTTGTTTTCAATTTCATTTAATTCTGCTCTAATTTTTGTTATTTCTTTTCTTCTGCTGGGTTTTGGATTGAAATGTTTTCCTTTTCTAGTTGCTTGAG
The DNA here is from genome assembly GCF_000181295.1 of Otolemur garnettii. NCBI lineage: Eukaryota > Metazoa > Chordata > Mammalia > Primates > Galagidae > Otolemur > Otolemur garnettii. The sequence goes on from NW_003852396.1 coordinate 36,502,073, forward strand.
ATGTCTCATTAAGTTGTTAACTTCCTCTCTTTCCGTTCTCTTGTTCAAGGCTTGCTGTGCTAAAAATTTCCCTCTTAGGACTGCCTTTGTGGTATCCCAGAGGTTCTGATGATTCATGTCTTCATTATCATTTTGTTCCAAAAATTTGGTAATTTCCTTATTCAACTTGTCTCTGACCCAGCTGTCATTCCGCATAAGGTTATTTAGCTTCCATGTTCTTGTATGAGTATGCAGATTCTTGTTGTTACTGAGTTCAACTTTGAGTCCATGATGGTCCGAGAAGATGGAAGGGATCATTTCTATTCTTTTAAATTTGCAGAGGTTAGACTTGTGACATAAGATTTGATCAATTTTGGAGTATGTTCCATGGGCTGATGAGAAAAATGTCTATTCAGTTTTTTTTTTAAAACTAAATCATACCTGTGTACATTAATGCAATCATGGGATACAGTGTGGTGTTTTCACATACATTTTGAAATACTTTTATCAAACTGGTTAACATAACCTTCATGTCATTTTCTTTGTTGTTGAGTTAAGACATTCATACTCTGCTTTTAGAAAGATTCAGTTGTACCCTTGAGGATAAAACATAGAGGTGACCCCTCCAATCACCCTCCCTCCACCCATCCATACCCGTCCCCTCCCCTCTCCCTCCTCCTCCCAATATTCTAAGGCCATAATTAGGTTATAACATACCTATGAAAGCTATAAATTAGTTTCAAAATAGGGCTGTGTACATTGGATACTTTTTCTTCCATTCTTGAGATACTTTGCTAAGAAGAACATTTTCCAGTTCCATCCA
>NW_003852396.1:36503264-36504401 GCF_000181295.1 Otolemur garnettii
ATCTGTAGGCCATGTGCCTATCTTCTTTAGAGAAATTTCTTTTCAAGTCCCTTGCCTACCCTGAGATGGGATCATTTGTTCTTTTCTTGCTAATACGTTTGAGTTGTCTATGGATTCTGGTTATTAAACCTTTGTCTGAGACATAACCTGCAAATATCTTCTCCCATTCTGAGAGCTGTCTACCCACTTTATTTACTGTGTTCTTGGCTGTGTAGTAGCTTTTTAGTTTGATCAGGTCCCAAAAGTGAATTTTTGACATTGCTTCAATTGCCCGGGGGGTCCTCCTCATAAAAATTTCGCCCAGGCCTATTTCTTCAAGTGTTTTCCCTACACTTTCTTCTAGTATTTTTATAGTTTCATGTCTTAGGTTTAAATCTTTAATCCAGTGAGAGTCTATCTTAGTTAATGGTGAAAGGAGTGGGTCTAGTTTCAGTCTTCTACAGGTCACTAGCCACTTTGTTCAGCACCATTTGTTAAATAGGGAATCATTTCCCCACTCAATGTTTTTAATTTGCTTATCAAAGATCAGGTAATGGTAGGTAGCTGGATCCATCTCTTGGCTCTCTATTCTATTCCATACGTCTACCTCTCTATTTTTGTGCTAGTACTATGCTATTTTGATCACTATCGATTTATAGTATAGTCTGAGGTCTTGTAACATAATTCCTCCTGCTTTGTTTTTATTTCTTTTTTTTTCTTTTTTATTGAATGGTAACTATGTACATTAATGCACTTCTGGGGTACAGTGTGGGATTTTCACACACAATCCGAAACCCTTCCATCAAACTGGTTAACATAGCCTTCATGTCATTTTCTTAGTTATTATGTTAAAATGTTCATGTTCTACTCATAGAAAGATTCACTTGTACCCTTGTAAGATAAACCACAGAAGTGATCCCTCCAATCCCCTTACCTTCACCTATCCCCTCTCCCTTCTCCCTCCCCCTTCCCCATATTCTTAGGCTGTTATTAGGTTATAGCTTTCATATAAAAGGTATAAATTAGTTTCATAATAAGGGTATGTAAATTGGATACTTTTTCTTCCATTCTTGTGATACTTTGCTAAGAAGAACATTTTCCAGCTCCATCCATGTGAACGTGAAGGATGTAAAGTCTCCATCTTTCTTTATGGCTGCA
>NW_003852396.1:36505873-36537955 GCF_000181295.1 Otolemur garnettii
GCTGGATTCTGTTTGTTGAATATTTTTGCATCAATATTCATTAGTGATATTGGTCTATAATTTTCTTTTCTTGTTGGGTCTTTTCCTGGTTTGGGGATCAATGTGATGTTTGCTTCATAGAATATGTTTGGTAGTATTCTATCTTTTCTGTATTTTGGAAAAGGTTGAGTAATATAGGTACTAGTTCCTCTTTAAAGGTTTGGTAGAATTCTTATGTGAAGCCATCTTGTCCTGGGCTTTTCCTTTTAGGGAGATTTTTTATGGTTGATGCTATTTCAGAAGATGTTCAATATTTCCACCTCATTATTGCTAAGTCTTGGGAGATGTTGTGTTTCCAATTGGTCAATTTTCTTCAGATTGTCATATTTCTGGGAATAAAGTTTCTTGTAATATTCATTAAGGATTTTTTGAATTTCTAAGGAGTCTGTTGTTATTTCATCTTTACTATTTCTGATTGATGAGATTAGAGATTTTATTCTTTTTTTCTTGGTTAGGTTGGCCAAAGGTTTATCGATTTTGTTGAGTTTTTCAAAAACCAACTTTTTGATTTGTTGATCTGTTCTATAATCCTTTTGTTTTCAATCTCATTTAAGTTTGCTCTAATTTTGGTTATTTCTTTTCTCCTGCTGGATTTGGGATTGGAATGTTCTTCCTTTTACTGCTGCTTGAGATGTCCCATTAAGTTGTTAACTTCTTCTCTTTCCATTCTCTTGAGGAATGCTTGCAATGCTATAAATTTCCCTCTTAGGATTGCCTTTGTGGTATCCCAGAGGTTCTCCTAACTCATGTCTTCATTATCATTTTGTTCTAAAAATTTGGTAATTTCCTTCTTGATCTCGTCTCTGACCCATCTATCATTCAGCACATAAGGTTATTTAGCTTCCATGTTTCTGTACAAGTCTGCAGATTCATGTTGTTCCTGAGTTCAACTTTGATTCCATGATGGTCCGAGAAGATGCATGGAATAATTTCTATTCTTTTAAATTTGCTGAGGTTAGATTTGTGGCATAAGATGTGATTGATTTTGGAGTATGTTCTATGTACTGATGAGAAAAATGTGTATTCAGTTTTGTTAGGATGAAAAGTTCTGTAGCTATCTGGAAGTCCAGAAGTTGAATAGGTAAATTTAAATCTAAGATTTCTTTGCTAAGCTTCTTATTGGAGGGTCTATCCAACACTGTCAAAGGAGGGTTAAAATCTCCAACTATGGTGGAGCTGGCGAAGATCAAGTTGCTCATGCCAGTTACAGTCTCTTTTATAAATTGAGGTGCATTCTGGTTGGGTGCATAGATATTGATGATTGAGATGTCATCATACTGAGTATTGCCCTTAACAAATATAAAGTGGCCATCTTTATCTTTGGTTACTTTTGTTGGTTTAAAACCTATTGTATCTGCGAATAAAATTGCAACACCTGCTTTTTTCTGCTTTCCATTAGCCTGGAATATAGATGACCATCCCTTCACCCTGAGTCTATATTTGTCTTTTAAGGTAAGGTGAGATTCCTGTATACAACAGATGTCTGGTCTGAGTTTCTGTATCCAATCAGCCAATCTGTGCCTCTTTAGAGGACAATTTAAGCCATTCACATTGATAGAAATTATTGATAAGCCTGGTAAAATTTTGGACATAGAATTGCTCGAAAGTCCAGTAGACATTTTTAATACTTTTGCCTTTGTGGAAGTTGGAATTTGATCAAAAGTTTCTGAGTGAGATTACTTTTGTGGTGGAGGATTGCCCTAGTCATTATAGAGGATAGGTTTGAGAATTTCCTGGAGAGCTGGTTTTGTTATGGCAAATTTCTTCAACATGTGAATGTTGTTGAAATATTTAATTTATCCATCATAAATGAAACTCGGTTTAGCTGGATACAGGATCCTGTGACAAAAGTTATTTTGTTTTAGGAGATTAAAAGTTGATGACCATCCTCTTCTCGCCTGAAAGGTTTCGGCAGAGAGATCTGCATTTTTTCTAATATTCTTCCCCTTGTAGGTTATGGTTTTCTTATGTCTTGCTGCTTTAAAGATTTTTTCTTTCATATTAACTGTAGTGAAGTTGATTATGATGTGTCTGGGGGATGTCTTATTTGGGTTGAGTCATGCTGGGATTTTGAAGCTATCTGCAATCTGAATTTCAGGATCTCTTGACATATCTGGAAAGTTCTCTTTCATAATTTCATGAAGAAGAGCCTCTGTGTTTTGCGAAGCAACTTCGTCACCTTCAGGGATTCTTATAAGGCGAATATTAGTTTTCTTCGAATTATTCCAGAACTCTCTGAGAGAATGATCCATTTTTGCTTTCAATTTCTGATTCTCCTTGGACATTTGGACATATTTAGAAGCCCTGTCTTCTATGTCTGAGACCCTTTCTTCTGTCTCCTGTGCTCTGTTACCAAGAGATTCTACCATATTTTTTAGATCTTTGAGTGCTGCAATCTCTTGCCTTAATGTTTTAAAATCTTTGCTGTTTTTGTCTTTGAATTCGTTGAATTTTTGAGTGAACTTTGGGAATGCTCCTTGAATTTCTAGTTCTATCTTTGCCTCTATTCTATTAATCATATTTGCAATCCAAATTCTGAATTTGATTTCTGACATCTCAGCCATCTGTTTATAAAGGGGATCTTCAGTTTCGTCTGCCACATCGTTTCATGGGGTTAGGGGTTGACCTACTCTGGTTATTCATATTACTAGCCACATCCTTTCTTGGGAGGGGGGTTTGATCTACTCTGGTTATTCATATTACCAGAGCTTTTCTGCTGATTCTGCCCCATGATTATTTTACCCTGTTTGGCTTTTCCCCTTGAGCTTTGTCAAGGACCCATATGGTGTTATGGCCTGTGAGACTGTGGACATGCCTGGTTTGGTGGGTCTAAGTGGCTCTGTCTTACTTTCAGCTGGTCTCTGTCTTACCTTAGTGAATCAGTTACTCTTGCTTGAAGTCTTAGGTGTGGACAAGACCAGCAATTAAGTCACCCCACCCCCCACAAACAACAATTGGTTAAGCAAAATCTACCCTTTCCTCAACCATACACCCAGGGTGCCACTTTGGATAGTCCTTGGGTGATTTGCCTGGTTCACAGGGTCCAAATCAGTTATCCCAATCAGCACCAGTCTCAGGTAGGAGAGTTCAAATATCCTCAGCACCTAGATAGGAAGGATCTGCTGGCAATTCAGATATAACTTGCTCCAGTGCTCTGTGAGGGCAAATGGACCCACCTGGGATATGAATTAGTCTCGGAATGTTGATACCTCCTTCCTCACCTTGCACCCAGTCACTGGTAATCCCACAGGGCTGTGACCCAGTTCACTCCAGTAAGAAAATGCTCCTGGGGTTTACAACTGCCAGAGTCCCCAGGAGATCTGAGTCTGGCAGGGGAAGAATTTAGGCTGGGGAAGTTCACTCAGTTCCAGGCCTGTGTACCTTCTGTTACAGCTAAATTCCTCTGCAAGTCAGAGGCTGCTAGAGCTGATAAGAAACTCAGCCTGGGCAGCAAGCAATTATGATTTACACTCAGGTATCAATTTCAGCCTCTGCCTGCCCACTGCCTTTGTGTCAGCTATATTCCTCTGAGGGCTAGGTGCTAATGGTTTGTTTACTCACAAGTTCCCAAGTCCATTGCACCAGTGGTGCTGACTGAAACCTCTGGTTGCCCAGAGAGACAGGGCGTGCCTATCTGGAATGGCGTCAGGGATGTGAGCACCTCCCACGGCCCAGGTTACTGCAGTTCTTGTATGGCTGCCTCTGAGTCAAGGTTCTTCTCCCCACTCCCATGCCACAGAGTCAGCACAGACCAGCACTAGCCCTTTCCTCCTCTACTCCTCTCAAGGAAATGTCCAAGATTCTGGACTCCATGAGTGACAAACCTCCAGACCTCAGGGTGAGTGTGTGTGTGGGGAATCCTCAGAGTTCAGAGTTGCAGGTAGGAAATATATACAGTTTTTTATAGTTTTACAGTTTTATGCCTGGCAGGAGGGTGCCATGGCATGCCAGTAGGGGTAGGAGGTCCAGTTTTTAGGGGACCTCTCCCATGGGATAGAGTGGGAGGATATTTGAACTCTGCTTGCTTGTTTGTATGGAGTAAACTGTGAGCACTTCTTGTGGGGGAGGGGACTCCCATCCACTTGGTGGTGTATTTTGTACCTTTTGATTGTATTTTTGGGGTTGTAGCTTACCTCAGCAAGCTGTGTGTGTACTGAAGTGTGTACTTCAATCTTCTCTCTTGGCTCCCCTCCAAACCATCAGCTCCCTTGCTAAACTTCTATCCTTTAAGTCTCCTTCTGGATGGGAGCCTCTGTAAAAAGCTGGCTGCAGTCTGCCATCTTGCCTCTGCCCTGTATTCAGTTTTGTTAGGATGCAATGTTCTATAGATGTCTGTTTAATCCAAATGTTGGATATTTAAGTTTAAATCTAAAATTTCTTTGCTCAGCTTCTTATTGGAGGATCTCTGATTACTATGGAACTGGAGGAAATCAAGTTGCTCTCACCTGTTAGAGTGTCTGTTATAAACTGAGGTACATTCTGGTTGGGTGCATAAATATTAATAATTGAAATCTCATCATATTGAGTATTACCCTTAACAAATATGAAGTGAGCATTCTTATCTTTCTTTACTTTTGGTGGTTTAAAGCCTATTGTTTCTATGAATAAAATTTCAACACCTGCTTTTTTCTGCTTTCCATTTGCCTGGAATATAGATGACCATCCCTGACCATTCCTTCACCCTGAGTCATATTTATCTATTAAGCTAAGATGAGATTCTTGTATGCAGCAGATATCTGGCCTGAGTTTTTGTATCTAGCCAGTCAACCTATGCCTCTTTCTAGGACAATTTAAGCCATTCACATTAATTGAGAGTATTGATAAGCCAGATAGCATTTATGTATCAAGTTTTTCAAAAGTCCAGCGGATGTTTTTAGTCCTTTCATCACTATGGAAGTTGGAATTTGATTAAAAGTTTCTAAGTGGGTTTACTTTAGTGGTGGAGGATTGTGCTGTTTATTATGTAGGATAGATCTGAGGATATCCTGGAGAATTGGTTTAGTTATGGCAAATTTCTTCAACATGTGAACATCATTAAAATATTTAATTTCTCCATCATAGATGAAATTCAGTTTAGCTGGATACAGGATCCTCAATTGAAAGTTATTTTGTTTAAGGAGATTAAAAGTCGATGACCACCCTCTTCTAGCTTGAAAGATCAGCAGGAAGATCTGCCATCATTATTGCAGAATATTCTTCCCCTTGCAGATTATGGTTTTCTGACGTTTTGCAGTTTGAATTTTTTCCTTCATATTAACTTTGGTGAAGCTAATTATAATGTGTGTATGAGAGTTTTTGTTTGGGTTGAATCTTGCCAGTGTTCTGAAACTGTGCTATCTGGATTTCAGAATCTCTTGGCATGTCTGGAAAATTCTCTTTGATTATTTCATGAAGTATAGGTTCTGTATTCTTTGCTGCAGCCTTGTCACCTTCAGGTTTTCCTGTAAGGCGAATATTAGATTTCTTAGAATTATCCCAGAGCTCTCTGAGAGAATGATCCATTTTAGTTTCCACTTTATTTCCTCATTGAGCATTTGGGAGCATTCAAAAGCTTTGTCTTCAGTGTCAGAGATCCTTTCTTCTGCCTGTTCCATTCTGTTACGGAAGGATTCTACTGTATTTCTTAGATCTTTGAGGGCTGCAAGTTCTTGCCTGAATGTGTCAAAATCTTTGGTGATTTTGTCTTTGAATTTGTTGAATTTTTGAGACATCTTTTGAATTACTCCTTGAAATTCTAATTCCATCCTTACCTCCAGTCTGTTGATCCTATTTGCTATCCAAATTCTGAACTTGATTTCTGACATTTCAGACATTTATTTGTGAATGGGATCTTATGCTGTATCTGCCATATCCTTCCTTGAAGGAGTTGATTTACATAGATTATTCATGTTGTCAGAGTTTTTCCACTGATTCCACCTCATGATTATTTTTTTACCATTGGCTAGATGGGCAGGTAAGGTGAAATTGGATTGGGAGTTTCTGGGGTTGTGGCTAACCAGCCTTTTGCCAAGGATGGTACTGATGTCTGCAGCTTTTTCCCTACAGCTTTGCAAAGTTACAAGACAGAAAGTCTTTACCTAGAATTTTGGGGCTAATTACATCTCTTCCAAATATAGCCCTATCTAACTTCCTCTTCCCTGCTTACTTCATGTCTGTATGTGAAATTTTCTGCCTTTGCAGAGTAATGACTTGGGCATAGGCATACGCTATTTCCCTTTCATTCTCTCATTTTTCTGGCCAGCTCACTTTTGCCTAAGTTTACTTCTCTACTATCCATTCTATGTACTTATGATTTATGGGAACACTCTTTCTACTTATCATTTCCCCAATATTCCTAAAATTACTGGGTATAACTAAACCTCTTCTCTTTCTGGAATCCTCTTCTTCTCTTCTTTTTATTCTAAGACTCATGAGGTGAGAAGACTGGGAAGTACTCCTTCTTCACAGCTTCCTTCTGTTACAGCTCTCATTTCCAAATTATCTCTTCTAAGATATATTTAAAAATACTCTTATTGGTTTTGATTACACTTGAGACATTTTTCATATTGTCCCTAATTATTTTACAATTCAACTATTTCCACCTTTCATTTGCCTTTAATTTTCTTTTTAAAAAATTCTCATTGATTATTTGTAAAAATCCTTTATCTTGTGGCACATTTTCTTACATTAGGGTACAGTAATGTTTTATTCATAAAGAACTCTATAACAATTTCTGTTAATAATATACATAGTATTACATTTGTGTCCTTTTAAAAATTATTATAATTGATATAAAAATATTTAATTATATATGTTCACATTTACATATACCATGAGCAAATAACTTTCCTAATGTCTGTTTACTTACAGATAAAACAATAATAATAGTATTATTATGTCATAATAGTAAGTCGAAAGCATCATAGTGCAGTACCTGATGCTGTATTAGTAGGATAACCCTTTTCCTAGCAAGCAATGAACAACATAAAACAAATAGGAATAAAAAAACTAATACATCATTATACTAACAAGATTTGTGTGTACCATTGCAAATAGTTAATGTGTAAGACTTGAAATGTGCTTTGATTTGCTTATTTATTTTCATTCAGCAGAAATGCTTCAAATATTGTGGTAAATATCACTTAGTATAAAATGAAGTTTCTGACTTTGTGACACATAAAAGAGCATTGGGATGGGGTTTTGTCATTTTCTATAATTCCAGAACCATTAAGTAAATATTCTCAAGGAGTAAAGTAATAAAGGAGGAGAAGTTAGAGAAGGTTTCCTTAGGGAACAATATGAGATAGATTTTAATAACCTGAAACTGTACTTTAGTTTCTTTATGTACAAAATGGGAGATGTAACAATCTATATGACATAAGGTTAGCATAAGAATTTAGTTTGGAATAAAGATTAGCACATATTAAATGTTCTAAGGAGGACCATTATATAATGGAACTATGAGGATTTAGAAAGGCTGTATTGACAAATTGAATCTTAGTTGAGTCTTTGTGAAATTTCAATGTCAATCCATGGACTCAAAAGGGAAAGCTACTCTACATGAAGGAGAAAGAGTGAACATAAGTAGACTTGTAAAGTGCTAACCATCTGTATACTTGTGATTAATCACAATAGGAAATAAAGTTGGCATGTAGAGTGCCCATGGAACACTCAAAAACTAAATTCAGAAGGACACTTTATGTTCTACAGTGTTCTGATAAAAGCCATCAAAGTAGTTGGGATGAAATGCCTTTTGTTTTTAGAGAGATCAGTGACCAAGGAAAAGTTGATGTGAATACTGAATGAATTTTCTGTTGTTATGTTCAAGGAATTTAATAATTTCCTCCTTTATCTCCTCCTTGACCCAACTGTCATTCAGCATAAGGTTGTTTAGTGTCCATGTTTTTTGTGGGGATGAAAATTTTTGTTGGAGTTGAGTTCAAATTTTATTGCCTTGTAGTCTAAAAAGATAAAAGGTATAATTTCAATTCTGTTAATTTTGTTGAGGTTTGATTGTGTTCTAGGATATGATCAACTTTGGAATATGTTCCAGGGGTTGATGGGAAGAGCGTATATTCCTTAGCTTTGGGACGGAGTGTTTTGTATGCCTATTAAGTCCAATTGTTCTAGGGTTCCATTTAAGTCCCTGTAGCTTTGTTTAGTTTCCATTTAGAGGATCTGTATAGTTTTTCAGTGGAGTGTTAAAGTCCCCAGGTATTATGGTATCATAGAATATCATATTACTTGGACCAATTAAGGTCTGTTTCATACATCTGGGAACATATAAGTTGGATACATAAGCATTCAGAATTGAAATATCCTCTTGTTGTATTGTTCCCTTGACCCATATGAAGTGACTGGCCTTTAACTTTCAAGTGTGTTATCTTTTTGTTACAACAAGGAATAAACTAGTGTTTATAAAGGAATATGATAATGACTTATGCCTAGGGATTGGATTCAGTTGGATAAATGAAAACATATTATAGCCTTATGCTCCTGTTCCAAATTCATGATAGGCAGAATATATTCAATAAATGAACTCATAGCAGTGCTAGAAAATCAAAAATAGGAAAGGTACTTTTACTCACACAAAATTATAAATATTCATAGAAAGATAAAAAGAAGATGAAATCTAATAAAGAAAGAACAAAAGGCAAATGTTCTTATTAGGAGAAAACTGCTGAAAAAATTCTGGAATGGTAGAACTTTGGAGACAGAATCAAAAGTGATCAGGAGAAATCTCTAAGATAATTAACAGAGTCATTGGGGTATTCCAATGAAAATAAATGTTTTAATTTAATCCTTACCACTCTAACTTATTCCAAACAAGAGTCAGTGTTAACAGTTTTTTCCTCTGGGAGGGAGATGTGAGGAAATATTTGGACCCAAGTGGCAAGGCTAGCAACATTCAGGAGGAATGAGAAGCAGACAGGTCCCGGATTCCAGCTCTTGGGAGTATACACTTGGCAGTATATTTTGTCGCTCTATCAGGGACACTGGAGGTGGCCGAGAACATTACTGATCGTAAACATTTTGGCATTGTTGACTCAAATTGAGGGTGCTGATGTAGAAATAATTTGATAAAGGTTTATTGGAAGTGAAATATGAGGCTTTACCCAGGAAGACACATTAACAGAGTTAGAGGTGTTCCAGAGTCTGTCACAAGGTGGAAGGATTTTATGGGAAATTTTAAGTGAAGGGAGGATACTGCTCATACTAGAGTTGTCTTCTTTTCATTGGAGGGTATAGTACAGAAATTATGACTATTATCTACAGATTACATCATATAGGCTAAGAAAAAGTCTATATGCTAAGCCAGGCATTGTGGTGGGTGCCTATAGTCCCAGCTACATGGACGGCTGAGGCAAGAAAATTACTTTAGGCCAAGAGTTTGAGGTTGCTGTGAGCTGTGATGCCACAGCACTCTACCCAGGGTTGATAGCTTGAGACTTTGTCTCAAAAGAGAAAATAAAGAAAAAAGAAGAAAAAGTCTACATGCTAGACAATCAGTAGAACTTAATGCTTCAGTTAATCATAACACAAATATATCGTATATAATGTCAGCAGATTATACTGATCATTATGTCAATAATTTGAAGAAATTACAGTAAGTTTCTTTCCTCATAGGCAGGATGTGACAAGACATCCTCCAGATGGATTAATTTGGAAGCTTGATTAATGTCATGTGACATTATGAATTAGGCTTTATTCTAATCAATAAACTCAGAGGGATATAAAAAACCTTACATCCATAAAAATCAACCTCATTTACTGGAAAATAAAAATGTTGCTGAAATAATGAAAGGAACCCTCAATAGGACAAAAGGCCAAGGACATAGAATAAAATGACACTGCCCGACCGGCAGGCAGTGTCGGGGAGTTCGTGATCGGCGTATGAGAGGGAGAGGGAAAGGGTGGACACAATCACACAACCACTCATACAGTATAGGGAGAAGGCTGAGCTGAAGCTGTTTATTAGGGATCGCTACAATCTTATATAGGGTTAGTTGAGGGGGAGTGGTTACTTCATGAAGCTGAGTCTATATAAGGCTAGGAATGTAGTCTTTGGCCTATGATAGGTTTAAAATGTGAAGGGAGGGCGGAGGGGTTATGCTGTCCTGAGGGGAGGGGCCCTGCGCTGTGCTCTGTGTTTCCGTCTAAGTCTTGTACAATGTAGCTAGTTTTATCCGGTTTTCTTACCAGTACTGGTCTCTTTATCCGGCCTTTTCACGTGGGGTTGAATTAGGCTAGCACTTCCTCTTACAATGTAGTTTAATATTTCTGTTAACCCTTACAATAAAAAAAAAGTTGGGATACAGAAAATCAATGAAGAAGTTCTATCATGTGTTTAGTAGGAGTCCCCCAATACAGAGTTAGAATGGTGAAATGGAGTGGAGAAGCAACATCTCATGAAATAATGAAATATTTCATTATTTCAATAATATTTCAATCATGAAATAACTGAAGAAAAAATTTCACCGTCAAACTAAGACAGAAGTCTTCAGAGACAAAGATCCTCCCAAGTACCAAATAAGGGTGACAAGAACACACTGCCCCCAAAACAATGTAATGAATTTTCAAAATAAAGACTATAGAGAATATCTTAAATGTTTCTTTTAAACATTTGTTTGTTTTTTCTTTTTTTGAGACATATTTTCACTCTGTTGCCCCAGATTATAGTGCTGTAGCTTACAGCAACCTCCAAGTCCTGGGATCAAGCAATCCTTCTGAGTAACTGAGACTACAAGTGCCTGCCATAATGCCTGGCTATTTTTCTATTTTTAGTAGAGATGGGGTCTTTCTCTTGCTCAGGTAATCTTGAGCACATTGGTTCAAGCAATCCTCTTGCCTTGGTCTCCCAGAGTGCTAGGATTACAGGTGTGAGCCACGATGACCAGTCTTTATATATTTCTATCAATAATAATGATCTACAGAGGAAGAAGATATTGACACCAGACTTTTCATCAACAAAACAGAATATAAGGAAGAGAAGGAAGCAACACTTCTAAGTTGGGAAGTGGGGAATAATTATGTCTATGCATTCCAGTACCCAAATAATATGTGATTAGAGCTGGAGTGAAAATAAAGGCATTTTTATGTCATGGTAGGACTCAGGAATTTCCTGCTCATGGTCTTATCCTTCTAGATGAAAAGAAAGAAAGAAATCCTAAGGGGACACATGAGACACAAGCAGCAGGAGTGAATAGAAGGACAGAGAAAAATAGGTTATTAGTTTAAATAATTAATTATTGTAATTATTGCAATTCTTGCTGTTGGAAAGTACATTGACAAAGTATTTTTAAAGGTTTTATAAATAAAAAGTGTTCTGTATATACAAATCTAGATAAATATTTTAATTAATACATAAGGATTTTCAAGAGAAATAGATGAGTTGAAGGATATGAAGATGTTAGAGTTCTTAATAAATCCCTGAAATGTATTAATAACAAAGTATAATCTGATAAATATTGTGGAAGTGTCTATGTCACTGCATGTTAGCCAGGAATGAAAGCATCTATATGTTTGCAACAACAACAAAAAGGTGTTATTCACAAGAAAGTTATGGTAGTCTTAACAATTTACATACTTAGTCACACTATGTTGAAATATTTAAAGTGAGTTCTGACAGGAATGTGAGAAATTGAAAAACCTACAATCATGTGGGATTTTCAGAGAGTGGTAGGTCCAATAAATAACAAAAAAGTTTTATCTATTAGATTATTTGCATCAAACATCATGCTGCTAGTTTTCTTTAATGGCAATTTGGCAGTATCTATTAGAATTTAAGTTGTGCAAACATTTTGATCCAATAATTTCACTTTTTGGATTTCATCCAAGAGAAATAGTGCTACAATGAAATATTAGTAAGAGTATATTTAAATAAATGCTAATTAAATACTTTGATTACTATGCATTAGTATAGACTGTGAAGCTGATGAATATAATATGGAATTATCCAAACACTATTTTTGAGTAAAACAAGCAACTTCTGAACAATACAAACAATAACATCATATATCAAAGCCACCTTTAAATAAGAAAGAAGAGATCCTTGGCTTGTTAGAAAAAGGCACTGGGACTGGGCTAAACATCAGATGATGTAAGACAGAAACATCTTCAGTAACTGTTTCCCTGTCTATCTGAAGTGTCCAAGGTTTTAGGAAAAAACTATGCAAGATCTGACAATTAAGTTCATGAACATTGGCAATGCTATACAAACAACTCAGTAGGGTTTCATGGCCTTGGTATACCATTGTTTCATAGTTGTATTCTTGTCAACTTGTGGCATGTCTTGCTGAGTGGTGTTTATTGTTGTGTTGTGTGTTCTCATGAGAATGTTAGAGGTTTAATTAAAGCAATACACAAACATTCATAAATTTCTTATTAAACTTGGCAAGAGTAGAAGTGAAATCAGGGACATGATAGTCCAAGTTTATGGGGATAATTTCAGGAAGAAAACAGCAGTGTGCAAATGGATTAAACATTTTTCTGAAGGGAGAGAAAGCATCACTGATGAAGAGAGGTCAGAGTGGCCAGTAACAAGTAGAACTGATGAAAACATTGCAAAAATTCTTTAAATTGTGTGTCAAAATTGTCAGCTGACTGAGAAGCAAAGCAGACCAAGTAAACATTGATAGAGAAACAGGACAATCCTAACTAAAAATCCTGACAACAACTCATGGGTCTGCATTACAACAGTGCACTAGCTCATGTGGCATCTTCTGTGAGGGAGTTTTTAGCCAATAAACAAATAACTGTATTGGAACACCTTCTCCACTCACCTGATCTGCTTCTGTGACTGATTTTTTTCTTTACTCAAAGATAAAAGAAATATTGAAAAGTCAGGGACTTTGAAGCCAGTAAATATTGGAAGCCTGGAGGCCAGGAAATATTGACAGGCCAAAGAGCTTTGATGGCCATTGCAGAAAAAGAGTTCTAAAATTGCTCTGAAGGATGGGCTAGGTACTGGTGTCAGTGTATAGCTTCCCAAGATGATTACTTTGAAGGTGACCCTAGTGATATTCAGCAATCAGGTACATAGCACCTTTTCTAGGATGTGTTCATGAACTTAATTGTCAGACTTGTAAAAGTGAGAAATGCCAAAGCTGAATTGAATTCTAGGT
Source organism: Otolemur garnettii (assembly GCF_000181295.1). Lineage (NCBI taxonomy): Eukaryota > Metazoa > Chordata > Mammalia > Primates > Galagidae > Otolemur > Otolemur garnettii. The sequence continues at coordinate 36,519,016 of NW_003852396.1, forward strand.
CATCTTCATATTGAGAAAACATGATGGCTCTTCAGTGCAGCTTTCTAAGGTGTAAATACTTATAAGCCACATGGCAAGGCTCAAGAAAATATGCCAGTGCTCAAGAACATCTGTTCATAGATGTTCCTCAGAAATGGCCTGGGTGATTACAGCCATAGCTCATGATAATGACATTGGTCCAAATCAAGTCTCAAAGCTAATTAGGTCTATGCAGTTGTTATATACAAATAATGAAGAGAATTAATGAAACCCTTGAGATCTTAATGAATATCTCAGTCAACATAACGGTGTATGAGTATATAAACACACCTAATGATCTTAGTCATCCTGGATTTTCTCCCATTGAATTTGCCACATGATGTTAAATCTGTGCATGTCTGGTCTTGAAGTACTTTTGGTCTTTTATTCCAAATGGTCCTCCATCCTGCATAAATAAGCTTTTCCTACAGAGGTGAATCCTGGGGTCTATTATTACATTTGAATCTCAGGTAACATTATTCTTTGTTCTTGATATATAAATGTCCTCTGCAGTTGCAGTGGAAGCTAAAAGCTGCTTGTTTGAAATAGATTCTTATTTATGGATTATGCATTCATTGCCATTCATTGCTAGATCTTTTAACATAAATCATTTCATTTACCATAGTGGCCATGTAAGGTAAATATTATTAGTACTGTATATTAATTTGGAAAATGGGGTCCAAAAGTGTTACATAACATTTTCAAGGCCAATCTGGATAGTAAGTGCCAAACCTCAAATTTATTCCCAGAACTTTGTGCCATAATTTTATTTATATTTTTGCTATAGTACTTCATCTGTCTCAGATACCAGTTGGCACTCATATACTGTTTTTTAATTCATTTGGGTATTTCATGTACATATTTTCTTATCAAAACACAAGATCTATTCCAGATTTATGTTTTTTAAACCTGTGACACAATTCTAGGACCAACCAATAAAATCAGGGATCTAGCTTTCTGTCATTATATCAACTTAATTCACATTGAATTAATCATCAATGCATAAAGTATATCTGTCATAGTCAGGTTGACTGAGAATAGAGTTCTGCTAGTTATTCACTTGTATATCTTGTAAAGAGATATTTTAAATGTTGTGATCTTTCACAAAGTAGTAAATATTCTCTTTGTCCATTCGGGGGATTTATATATGGTCAATTTTGTTCTGCTAGAAAACAATAACATACTTTATCCCTCAAAATGACTGGTTTCTGATATTTGATGGTACTTCTGAAGTATTCATATTGGTTAGTATTTTTTGCTGGTTCTTTTTTTTGTTTGTTTGTTTCTTTTTTGAGACAGGGTCTTTCTCTGTCATCTTGTCACCTGGGCATGAGTGCAATGGCAATGTCTCAGCTTATTTCAACCTCAAACTCCTTGGCTCAAGCAATTCTCCTGCCTCAGCCTCCTGAGCAGATGGGACAACAACCTGGCTAATTTTTCTCCTTTTTTTTTTTTTTTTTTTTTTTAAGAGATGGGCTCTTACTGTTGCCCAGGGTGAACTCTTGGCCTCAAGTGATCCTTCAACCTCAACCTACCAAATTGTTAGAATTTCAGGTGCATCTGTTCACTTTCAACCTTTCTGAACCTTTATGTTATTATGTTCTGTCTTGTAAAATGAGTATAAAGAAAATTTATTTTTAAATCCAACATGAACCCTGTTTTCTTTTGACAAGACACTTGTATTGCTGATTTAGTTGGATTTCCACTGTGACCTTTTAATTTTGTTCTTTCTACTGAATTTTCATTTTTTTTTTTTTTTTTTTCTGGAGATGGAATCTCACTCTGCCGCCCAGGCTAGAGTGCACAGTGTCAGCCTCCCTAACAGCAAACTCCTGAGCTCAAGCAATCCTCCTGCTTGGTCTCCCAGAGTGTTAGGATTACAGGTGTAAGCCAAAGCTTCCAACCTTTAATTTGCTTTCTATCTACTCTCCTTGATTTCTATTTCTTGCTTCTATTGCATTAAATTAATTTTAAAAATCCTTTTATTTTTGATACTAGTTTGAAAATTATTTATTTAACTTCTATTCTCTTATATATCTCCAAACTTTTAACATACTTCATAGATTTTCCGAAATATCTTTACCCTTCTCTCAAAATAAGAATTTTAGAATTCTTTAACTTTGTAGCAGAGTTCTAAATCTGGCCCCCAAGATTCCTATTCCCTAATTTTTAAGTTAAACACTTATCTAGATACTGATGTGAAGAGATTTTGTATGTGCAATTGAAGTCCCAAATCAGTTGATCTTAAAACATGGAGATTATCTGTATAAGCCTGACCCAATCAGGCAGACTCTTTAAGAGAAGAGCCCTTTTTCTGGTACCAGATAAAGTATTGAGAGATAGGAAATATAAGAATGTCTTGATGTATTATTGTTTGGAAATGGAGAGACCATTTGACTAGGCATACAGGTGGCCCTTGGCACTCATAAGCTGATAATCAGAAAGGAAATGAAGACCTTATCCCTACAACAGACTGGATTCTGCCAACAACCTTAATCAGCTCAGAAATGGACTATTTCTCAGAGCCTTGGGTAAGAGCTCAGCCTGGCTGACACCTTGATTTCAGCCTTGTCAGAACCTGAGCAAAGGAACCATATGTGCCAACCCAGATTTCTGACCAAGAGAACTGTGAAATTATAAATGAGTATTGTTTGGGCTGCTAGGTAGGTTTGTAGTAATTTGTTGTGCAAGCAGTGGAAAACTAATTCTTTCAAAACACTTTCTCCTTTACATATTATTTTCATTTTCTCATTTTAAGAAAGTAATAAACAGTTTTTTCAGAGCACATTTAGGTTCATGCAAAACTGAGCAGAAAGTACAAAAAGTTCCCATGCACCCACTTCCCTATACATGTGTAACATCCCCATCTATTTGCATCTTGCCCCTGGATAGTAGAACACGTCCCTGACATTACATTTCAAGTTTGATAATTTCAGTATTCCAGCCATGTACGTGTATGACTCTGGTTCTGATACTTGATCAATCTCTTCAAATTGTGTTTTATGCCTTATAGTATGTCATGTAATTTTTTTAAAGCATACATGATGAACTGGATAATGTAACAGCAGTAAAAAAGCCTTTAGTAATGTAGGAGCAAGCTGTGTGGGCTGTGAAGTGTTCTGTAGAGCTATAGTTAGGTCCCAGTGTGTGGTGAGCCTGTGCCCCTGCACTGTGAATTTTTCTAGTGCTTCTCAGTCCCCCATCCCTGGATGAGACAGGGTGGCTGGAAAGGGCTGGAGTTGTCTATTTCTCTTCCGCTGGGTAGGTTAGTCTCTGATATAAACCAAATAGGTTAGACTCTGGTAAAATAGTTCTGAGGGCAGGCCTTGGAAAGAAGAACAGAATTCCCTGGCCTACTTAAAAATAGTTATTTTAGAACAGGCATGTTTACAACAGGATCACACCTATAATCCTAGAACTCTGGGAGACCAAGAGGAAGAGATCATTTGAGATCATAAGGGCCAGACTAGCCTGAGCAAGAGCAAGACCTCATCTCTACTAAAAATAGAAAAATTAGCTGGGTATTGTGGTGGGTGCTGTTATTCTATTTTCTCAAAAGGCTGAGTTAATAGGTGGCTTGACTCAGGAGTGTGAGGTTGCTTTGAGCTAGGCTATTGCCACAGCACTCTAGCCTGAGGAATAAAGTGACAGTGTTCATAAATAAATAAGTAAATAAATAATAAATATCATTATTTTTTTCCTCCACCTATTGTAAGCCTAAGGGAATTTTTCTCTAGTATTTACTTCGAGGACCTGGGAGAGTGCCTGGAGGTAAAATTCCTCAAACTGCGATGGCTCCCCTGTAAGGGGCATCCCTGAAGTTTCTCTGACTTGTCCACTAAGCCTCCAGCAATTCATCAGTTGCACTTTAGGTTTTTCCATGCTAGTACTGGTTCCTACAGTGGTTTCTGCTCATGAATCTTCCTGTATCTCCAATTTGGGGGATGGTAGTTGGTCCTGTGACCTCAGTTTTCTGACAAAAGTAAAGAAGAGTTGATTTTTTTCAGTTTGTCCAGCTTTTTACTTGTTAGAATCAAGTGGTGACTTCCAGACTTCTGACAGACTAGACCAGAAATCGGAAGTTTAATTTGGTATTGTGTACCTCCCAAATTAATAACTGTTATTGTTATATAATCAATGTTTGTTTATACTTATCCATATATTTGCCAATATATTTACATACTACTCCTTGTGTATAAAGATCTTCCTCCTCGTCCTTTTTTTACTTATTTAGAAGTTGTGGTGATGTTCCATTTGTGGTAAACATTATAATTTTTTCTTTCCATCTATTCTCATACTGAATTAGATATTGACAAATGTCTCTAGATGATGGCAGTTAGCTTGTCTTGCTGCCCATTATGAGAACATTATTTTCTCTTAAGCTTTTTAAGTTTTAATTTATTACTTTTATTACTTCAGTGTTTTCTGGCTTCTATTGTTTTTCTTTTTTTGAGACAGAGCCTCAAGCTGTCGCCCTGGGTAGAGTGCTGTGACATCACAGCTCACAGCAATCTCCAACTCCTAGGCTCAAGTGATTCTCCAGCCTCCGCCTCCCAAGTAGTTGGGACTACAGGTGCCTGCCACAAAGCCTGGCTATTTTTTGGTTGCAGCCATCATTGTTTGGCGAGCCTGGGCTCGATTTACCCCACTAGTTTAGGTGTATGTGGCTGGCACCTTAGCCACTTGAGCCACAGGCACTTAGCCTGGCTTCTATTGTTGATGCAGAGTTTGCTGTCTAATTTTAATGCCTTCATAGGTAATTATATATTATTATCAGCTAACTCAAGTGTTTTTTCTTTACATTTGGCATTGTTTCAGTTTTACTATATGAAGATATCTCTTTATAACCCTACTTGTGTTTTATCAGCCATTATCTATTTTCAAAAACTGCCTCTTACTTATCTTTTCTAATTTTGTTTTTTTATAAAACTCATACGTGAAAATATACACTCTCATTCCATTTTCTTATATCTCTTTTGCTTATTCAGTAGTTTCGCTTCTCAAAATACCTTGTTTTCAGCTTGACTGTTAATGGTGTATATGAAGGCTACTGATTTGTAGACATTGATTTTATACCCCAAGATGTTACAGTACTTCTTGATCACTTCCAGGAGTCTTGTGTTTGACCCCCTGGGGTCTTCTAGGTATAAGATTATGCTGAGTTCAACTCAAAGACACAATACATTACACTGTAACGTCAAAGCAAATGAAATACTAGGGAATATATCTAACAAATGATGTGAAGGATCTCTTCAAAGGGAATTACTAAATATTGAAAAAATAAATAGCAGAATACTTTAACAAATAAAAAAAAATCATGCTTGTGACTGGAAAGAATCAACATTGTTAAAACATCCATACTTCCTAAAGTGATCTATGGATTTAATGCAGTCCCCATTAAAGCACCAATGTCATACTGTTGAAAAACTTGAAATAATAGTACTTGGTTTCATATGGAACCAGAAAAATCCCTGAACAGCCAATGCCATTCTAAGAAATAAAAACTAATTTGGAGGCATCACGTTACCAGAGTTCAGTTTATACTACAAGTCTATAGTGATTTAAATAGCATGGTACTGGCACAAAAATAGACATATAGGTCTATGAAATAGAATAGAGAATCTAGAGATGAACACAGTTATATATTGCCATCTGATCTTTGATAAATCAGATAAAAGCATGCACTAGGGAAAAAAATCCTATTTAATAGTGCTGGGAGAACTGGTTAGCCACATGTGAAAGACTGAAACTGGACCCTCATCTCTTACCACTTACAAAAATTAACTCATGTTGGATAAAATATTTAAATTTAAGAGATGAAATGATTAAAAACTCTAGAAGAAAGAGTGGGAAAACTCTTTATAATATCAGCCTGGGAAAAGATTTTGTGAACAAGACCCCCTTGGCAATGACAGCAACACCAAAAATAAATAAATGAGACATGATCAAACTAAAAAGTTTCTTCACGGCTAGGTGGCACAACAAATAAAGTGAACAGACAACCTTCAGAATGGCAGAAAATAATTGCATGTCACAAATCTGACAAAAGTCTAATATCCAGAATTTACAAAGAACTCAAACTAATCAACATGAAAAGAACAAACAATTCCATTTATCACTGGGCAATAAACATAAATAGAACCTTCTCTGAAGAAGACAAATGAATGGCCAATAAACACTTGCTCACTGTCCCTAATTGTCGTGACCCGTTGGGCTCCTATGGCCCTGGTCTCGGTTAGCACAGGAAGGAACCAGGCGAGAGGCAGATTAGAAGTACAAGCTTGTGGAAGGCGGGCTAGCCTTTACTTTCTGGGTAGCCCCGAGCAACCTCTGCACCAGCCTTTTATTAAAAGGGAATGATACAGGTGAGGGGAGTAATTAACAATGACTACTTGCTGAGGGCACGGGCTACTCCCACAAGGAACTCCTGTGGAGGAATGGTCCGAGGTCCACGCCTCAGCTGCAGATCATCTTGCTCAGATGTTGGCGTCTCCTACACCTAATCATCAGAGAAATGCAAATCAAAACCATCTTGAGACATCACCTAACCCCAGTGAGAATGGCCCACATCATGAAGTCTCAAAGCTTCAGATGCTGGCATAGGTGTGGAGAGAAGGGAACACTTGTACACTGTTGGGATTGCAAACTAATATAGACCTTTTGGGAAGAAGTGTAGAGTATCCTCAAATAGCTAAAAGTAGCTCCATTTGATCCCAGAATTCCATTACTAGGTATCTATCCAGAAGAAAGGAATCATTTTTCCATAGGACATTTGCATCTGAATATTTATAGCAGCTCAATTCACAATCACCTAGATGTGAAAATGACCCAGTGCTCATCAACTCAGAAATGGTAAAATAAAATGTGGTAGCTGTATACCATGGAATAATATTCAGCCATAAATAGATAGGTACTTTATATCTTTTGTATTAACCTGAATGGAGTTGGAGAACATTCTCTTTAATAAAGTATCAGAAGGATGGAAAAGCTATTATCCAATGTGCTCAATACTAATATAAAACTAGTAGATCAGTGGTTCTTAACATTCCTAATGCTGCAGCCCTTTAATACAGTTCCTGTGGATCATGACCCTCAGGTTGAGAATCACCATTGTAGATGAACAACTACAAGTCCACACTAGAAAAAAACACAATTAAATTCTGGTGAGGAGTTTGAAAGGAGGGTATTTAGTAAACTCTCACCTAATGGGCACAATGTAAGGGTATATGGCACACTCCTGGGTGAAGGCCTCAATTACAACTTGTACTTTACCTAGAAAATGCAAACAATGTAACCTAATTGCTTGTAATTTATTTTATATTTCAGATTAATATACGGGTACAAATCTTTGTCAAACAGTGTAACATCATCTAATCTGTTTAATATACTTGAATTATAATTTATAATGTATCTGTGGCTTTAGGATAATGGACATTAATATTCAAAAATCATGCTTAATGTAAGATGTTTAGAAACATTTTGTGACATGTAAACATTAGACAAAAGTGATATCTACATTTGGATTTTTAGTAAACTGAATGTTGAAATGAATATGTTAATTATGAGATTATTTAATGTATTCTTATATCCACTGGTTTTCATTTCAATAGGTACCATTCCAAGAAAGATGGAGACTGGTAACACCACAATGGTGACAGAATTCATTATTTTGGGGTTAACAGAGGATCCTACTCTTTGTTCAGTCTTCTTTGTGGTCTTTCTAGGAATCTATATTGTTACCATATTGGGCAACATTAGCATAATCATGTTAATTCAAACAAGCCCTCAGCTTCACACCCCTATGTACCTCTTCCTCAGCCATTTGGCCTTTGTGGACATTGGCTATTCCACATCGGTCACACCTATCATGATTGTGAGTTTCCTAAGGGAGAGAACAGCTATCCCTGTTGCTGGCTGCATAGCCCAGCTTAGCTCTGATGTTGTCTTTGGGACAGCCGAGGCCTTCCTGCTGGCTGCCATGGCCTATGATCGCTACTTGGCCATCTGCTCCCCACTTCTCTACTCCACACACATGTCTCGCAGGGTCTGCATCAACTTATTGGTTGTTTCCTATCTGGGTGGTTGTGTAAATTCTTCATCATGCACTGGCTGCTTATTGAGCTTGACTTTCTGTGGACCAAATAGAATCAACCACTTCTTCTGCGACCTCCCACCACTTGTAAAGCTTTCTTGTACCCATATTTATATTGCTGAAATATCTCCTGCCATCTCAGCTGGGTTAATCATTGTAATCACACTGTTTATCATAGTTGTGTCATATCTCTACATCCTCCACTCGATCCTGAACATGCACTCCACTGGGGGAAGACACAAGGCCTTCTCCACCTGCACTTCCCACCTCACTACGGTCACTCTGTTCTATGGGACAGCTACATTTGTTTATGTTGTACCACAGTCAAGCCACTCAGCTGATCATAATAAAGTAGTGTCTGTGTTCTATACAGTAGTGATCCCCATGCTGAACCCTCTGATCTACAGTCTGAGGAACAAAGAGGTGAAAGAGGCCATGAGGAAATTTATGGCAAGAATACATTCCTCATTGGAAAGGAATCCAGTGAGAGTCTAGAAATTGTAAAACAATAGTTTTGGGAACATGTGTGGTGGGTGTTTATGTTGTCCATTAGCCTTATTTTATGTGAAGAATTATCTTAAATATACAATGCTTGTATATTGATTACAGCTGTCCACTTTAGAATTTTATAGAACCACAAAATAAAATATATCATTTTCATGAAAATCTACTGGGTTCAAATTAAATGTGTATATTTTAGGATTAGAATACTGGGAGAATACAGTTCTACTTCTACTTTCTTGTGCCCATTATTAGGGAGTCTATGATTAGAAAGTATTTTTTTTTTTTACTTAAGTTCAGTAGTATATTCTTTAACAATGTCATCTTGTAAATTAGCATCTTGGAAAGCATCATATATTCAATGGAAATGCAATTGATGATGGCATTGATATCCTAGGTCACTTTCTCTGGAAGACTTGATCTTTTTGTATTGTATTGTTATAATCCTTAGAAATAGTGGCATCTTGAAAAAGTTTTATTTCCTTCTGACTTAAACTCAACCAAGATAATTTGTTTCACAATTTTGTGACCAGGAGACTCAATCAAGATAACACTGAAGGAATTTTAAGGGCTACCAGACAAGCCTTGGAGTAGTATGGAAATCTCCTGGGGAGTGCTGGTGAAAAGGGGGCTGGCACAGTGGAGCTTTCTTTCAGCAAGCCAGTTGGTGTTTCCAGGTCATAAAATTATTAACTGATACACCTAGGATAATGCAAGCCCAGAACACAGCTGCCATTCTTTGTGATATCTTTCCAGGTGTTCGTTGCCACTATTGTCATTTCTTTATTTTAGGTACCCAATTCAATGTTCATGGCATACTATGTATAAATTGGTAAAGGCATAACTCTTTTCAAACAGTTAGGAATATAAAGATGACCTATGGAAGGTACCAGTTTAAAAAAGTCCTAGCACTCTGGTGGATTTGATTATTTACATATGATTATTGAAAAGGATGACACCAGAGAATTCAGGGGGTAGATGCTAGTTTTTACAGTGAAATAATCAGGCAGTGTTCATCTCATCACTTTATACCTTTTATGTTGAGCATTTGAATAAATATATTCATCAGCCATCTATATATCCTCTTTTTTTGACACAGAGCCTTAAGCTGTTGCCCTTGGTAGAGTGCCATGGCATCACAGCCCACAGCAACCTCCAACTCCTGGGCTCAAGTGATTCTCCTGCCTCCACCTCCCAAGTGGCTGGGACTACAGGTGCCTGCCACAATGCCTGGGGCTATTTTTTAGTTGCAGCCATCATTGTTGTTTGGTGGGCCTGGGCTGGATTCACATCCACCATCTCAGGTGTATTGTGGCTGGTGCCTTAGCCACTTGAATCACAGGTGCCGAGCCTATGTATCCTCTTTTATGTAACATCTTTTAAAGTCTTCAGCCAATTTTGTTCTTATATGATACTTTTCTTGATTTTTTCTTACTATGTTATGAATCTTTTGTCAGATTTGTATATTTTAAAGGTCTTCTATTCTGAAGTTTGTCTCAATACTCTAATTGCATGCTTTGATGAACAAAAGTTTTTCTTTTTTCTTTTTTTCTAAAATGTTTTCCTTTTCTCTTTCTTTCTTTCTTTCCTTCTCCCCCCCCCCTTTCTTTCTTTCTTTCTTTCTTTCTGGCAGAATCTCATTCTGTTGCCCAGGCTAGAGTACTGTGAAATCACCTTTGCTCACAGCAACCTCAGACTCTGGAGCTCAAGTGATCCTCTTGTCTCATCCTCCCATGTAGCAGGGACTAGAGGCACCTGCCATAATACTCCGCTGTTTTTTTTTTTTTTTTTCTATTTTTAGTAAAGAAGGGGTCTTGCTCTTGCACAGACTGGTCTCAGACTCTGGAGCTTAAGGGATCCTCTGTCTTCAGCCTCCCAGAGTGATAGGATTACAGGCAGAAGCCACTGTGCCTGGCCTGAAGAAAAGTTTTTAACTTTAATGAATCTAATTTAACAATCTTTTTTTTATCATTTTGGTGATAACTTCAAGAAATCTTTGCCTAATCCATGGTCATGATGATATTATCACATGTTTTCTTCTAGAGCAGTGTTTTTCAACTGTTTTTATCTCACAGCACACTTGGACCTGTTGTTAAACTTCCAGGCACATTTAAATTGTGTTGATAAAAAAGAAGATTAAAAAAGAGAATATACTTACTATGCGTCATAGCTCATAGCAACTTCTAACTCCCGGGTTCCAGCTATCCTCTTGTCTCAGCCTCTCTAGTAGCTGGGACTTTTACTACCTGCCACAATGTTCAGCTAGTTTTTCTATTTTTTGGCCTCCTTTGTACAGTATTATTATCATGTTTAGAAATAATGAGGCAGAGTTTCACTCCTGCTTAGGCTGGTCTCTAACTCCTGAGTTCAATCTGTCCACCTCAGCCTCCCAGAATGGTAGGATTACAGGTGTGAGCCACCGTGCCTGGCCTTTAGTGGTATTTATTGAATCTATGACTTGATTTATTTTAGTTCCTCTAAATTCCTTATTTCTAAATTCTAAATTTATATTAATTTCTCATGTGCATATATATATTTGTTTTTCATTATTTACTATACTTTACTTTTAGAACTCAAACTGCATGCACGTTAGAATTCTAAACAAACTTCTATATCTCTTATGCTTTTTTCTCTTTCTTATGTACTAATATTTTTATCTTCATGTTTCCATATATAATTTCTAATGACCTTTGTTCTAGTTCTCTAATTTTTATCATGTCTCATCCACTGTTCAATTCATATGTTGAATTCTCAGTTTCAATTATTGCTTTTATCAGTCCTAAAATTTTATATATATAAAATAATATTATAAATGTATATATAAATAAAATTATATATACATAATATATATATATGCATATATATATATATTTTATAGATTTGACCTCTCTACTGAACTGAGATCCTTTCAGGAAATCTCAATCAAATGCTTAATGTTTTCACAAGAGCCTTTTTTCTTTGACAGGTTCTAAAATCTAATTTTTATATCCTTAGATTCATAAAACTGCTTAAATCTCTAATTATTAATATACATATCTATTGTCTCATTGATATTACTTCATAATTTTCTCAGCCTTTCACCTAGTGCAGCTTCAGAATCTGCAAATGCCTTAAGGACAAAAAGACAGTCCTCTGTGATTTCCATTTCTCTGGGGTGTCAATTAGTTCCCTTCTTCCAGCCACAGTATTATTACACTCTAGTTTCTATCCTTCTTGAACCCTGAGACTATCAACTCAGAGGCACTGCTTTGATAGTCTCTCAGTCTTAAGCTACTTATTAACAAATGTTTTGAGAAGAAATGTGACAAGAGACTCTCAAGTTCGCTTCAATTTGTATTTCTCTTTTACCAAGATATTGGTGCCTCAGAGCCTTATGGCTTTGGTTGATTTGTAGTGCTTTCAAACATTTTTGGTCTTTGATTTTACTAAGCACATGTGTCTTATTGGAAAGAGTGTTATTCTGAGAAAAGCCACATTGTTTAAGCATGTTTTGACTAATAGAAAAAACCTGACTAATAGAAAAGACATGACTAAAAAGAAGGAGAAAAAACATAAACCACGCAAATGAGTGATAAATGACAAAGAAATAAATTGGTTTTGACATAAACTTATGCAGAATTTTACAACAATTAAAAAAATATAAATTATTTCATGCTCAGTTATAATTTAAGTTAGCAAACTTTAGGGATAAGTTAAAAGACTGAGCACACATCAAGAAACTTTTAGACATACATGTTTATTCTACATACAGATTTATAAAGTAGAAACATATATCTCTGCATTTCTAATCAACCAATTATAAATCAACTCCTGTGGAGGGAAAATCGTATTACCAGTTTAGTATTTCTCTTTCAATGCCTTTTCTTTATAATTATGTAACTGTATTTAAATATATGATACATTAGTATGTGAAAATCTTCAGGTTTAAGAAAACAGAGCATATGTAATAACCTTCAACACTACAATGAACCGAATAAATTATATATAGTGTTGATGCATTATGTATATTATCTCATTATTTTATCATCTATATACACAAACTAACAGCAAACCTAATTATAGAAATACACATGTGCACATATACACAAACATACATATTAAATAATAAATGCTTTGTGTTCCCAAAGCAATGAGAAGTGTCTAAAATAACTCAGGGGGAGTGCAATCAGAAGAAAGGAAAACATAAAAAAAAAAAGTCAAAAAACAGAGAACAGAACACCAGAAATGCTCACTAACAAATGTTTCAGAAGCTGAAAGAACATGAGGACAACCAACAAATGGTTTAGTTGTGGTGTTCTAGTGGGAACAGCTAGACTAGTTTATAAGCTCTTCTATCACATCTCCTCCTAATGACCCAGCACCAATGATAGGGGTGTGTTCTCCAGGCCTAAACAGTGCTCTGGAGGACAGGAGTTAAGGGCAGAAGACCACATGATAGCACACTTCCTTGACTGCAGGTCCTGCCCTTCTCCAGCCCTAGCCACCATCTATAAGGAACATTGTTGTTTGTGCATTTTCTCCTACAAGCAAAGGCTGTGGTTAACGAAGTAGAAAAGATCAGCAGCCAAGATGAGCTCAGAACTAATAGTCATACAACACTTGAGAAATAATCCATGAAAGAGAAATAAGATGAAAGAATTTATACCCAATGAAAAAACTATTCATAATATAAATAATAATAGGTATAATCAAAATTTTTAATGAGATAAAGGAGATTGCACAAGTTCATGAAACAAAAACAAATGCCATACAACAAGAACAGGTAGGAATGAAATTGGGCATGGTAACTTAGCCTGTAATCCTAGCACTTTGGGAAGCTGAGGTGGGTAGATTGCTTGAACTCAGGAGTTCATGACCAACCTGAGCAAGAGTAAGACCCTCATCTCTAGTAAAAATAGAAAAACTAGCCATGCATTGTGGCGGGTGCCTGTAGTCCCAGCTACTTGGCAGGCTGAGGCAAAGAGGATCAATTTAGCCCAGATGTTTGAGGTTGCTGTGAGCTATGATGCCATGGCACTCTACCCAGGATATAGAACAAGACTCTGTCTCAAAAACAAACAAACCCACAAGGAACAGGTAGGAATGAAAGAGAACTAGTTAGAGATCATGGGAATTAAAATAATAATTTTGAAATAATAGCCATATAAAAATCTTGCTATTATTTAATACAAAAATAGGTATTCTGTTCTGGTTCAAAACCAGAATATATCATTTGCATTTTCTGTAACTTTCTGTAATATTTTGTAGAATACATGTATATCAACCTCATTCTTTTTATAGTTCCATAATATTGCATAATTTGAAGGTAATATATTAAACTCAGTGGATATTTAGACACATTCAATGCACATGGTAGTAGACACAATTATGTAAAGAATATTCTTGCATAACATATTTACATATTCAGACATCTTAAAATAATTTTATTATTGTAATTTTAAAAATATATTCAAAAATATATAGGATCTACACCTCCATGTATTCTTCCACTTAGCATTTAATGTCTTTGAGCAAATCCCAGACATATTTCTTCTGTAAAATCTTAAAGATAAGAGAGTTAACAAACTATTTAAAGGATTATTAAAAAATTCCAAGTCTGGGCTCGGCACCTGTAGCACAGTGGGTACAGCGCCAGCCACATACACCAAAGGTGGAGGGTTCGAACACTACCCAAGCCAGGCTGAAGCAAGAGAATCGCTTGAGCCCAAGAGTTAAAGAAAAAAAAAAAAAAAAAAAAAAAAAAAAAAAAATTCCAAGTCTTGCTCAAGTAATGTGAATAAAATGCCGGTGTGGGACATGATAGAAGCAATTTACTCTCCCTGATGGAATTTGGGAAGTTTTTACTCACTGAAGCCTTCCTCTGGGATTAGTCATTATTCACAATGAGTTTCTCAACAAGCTACATATTGATTTCAGTCAACAGTTTAGGAACTGAAATCAGAGCCAACAGTAGTGATTCCTTTTCGGAATCATTTAATGAGGAAAATGAAAAAATCATTTAATGAGGAAAATGAAAAAAAAACAGAACCCCTGAGAATTCAGAGAATATTTCAAATACACATCTTTAAGCAACTTTGTATACATGTAGTTTTCAATCCCTGAGGAAATTAAATCTAATTTCCCTGAACAGATAATGTAATTTAGGAGGATGTATCCCAAGTGGATCAAATACCATATGAATATTATTTTCCTGCATAATGAAAATTGGTTAGATTCTTTATCTAACATTGAAGTATGAATCAATACACAATATTTGTTACTGATTAACAAAAATATATGTATTAGAATTTGTCACTTATATCCAGGAAATGTTCAACTATTGAGCAACTAGTTGTTGTATAAACAAAGCATGATGTTTTTATATATAACGTGTAATATTATACAAGGCTATTGTGAAATATATGGTATTATTTTCTTTTTAAGGTAATGGAACTAAAGATCCAAGAGTTAATATAAGTTGCTTAATATGTCCTACACAGTAAGTGGCAGAGCTGGAAAGTGATTATTCACATGCCACTTTGCTTGATTTATTGCTACATTATCATTCCTGTCCTTCTATATGTTTATTTATATCTTTCATACATCTATGTTTTAAAATATAAGGTTCATTTCTGATTTGGGTTTATGACAATACTATGAAGTTCTTATCCATGTGTTGCCATAATTTGAATGTTTAGACTTAGGTCTAGTACAACTCATGACAATCCATTGAGATAATTCACATGGGACATTAGTGATTTATTGTTATAAAGAATAAAATGTAACATTGTGGTGGACTAAGAATATAGTTTTGATTACTGTGTGTTCCACTCTCTACAGATTGAGGTTCTTGAAGAAAAAATAAGTTATTCTGAAATATTACTCTACCTTCAAATAAAGTAACTATGAGAATGAATAGGTCTAATGTATCTTTCTCTGTTCTTGTATAATATACTTAATTCAAACTAAAGAAACATAGTTTTGTAAGGCTAATCCATTCAAATATAATTTCCTAATTCATTCTGCATTGTTAGTCACTTAAATTATTTTGTCCTTCAATTCTTGATTTCATATCTGAATAACAGTCACTAAAAGTTGTTTTTTTATTGCTTCAAGCAGTTCTTCAGGAGTGAAAGGTGTGTGTGTGTGTTTAGAATATGAATATTGGCAGATTTTCAAAGCATACAAGATGTTTATTTTGTAAAGATAGCTACTTTCCAATTTCCACTTCTGTTCTGATATAGTCACCCTATAATCCTCTATATGACTTATTTTAAGTAGGAAGTAGTCCTTCACCCCAGAAAAAGTAGCAAGCATGAAAACAAGATAACAGGAATGAGTCCACATTTTCTGGCCTATTTGAGTGAATAAAGATCTCATTTTCTAAGACTGGAAACAAAAGGGCAGAAGTAGGTATAACAGTTGAATGGGGGAGAAAAAAAATCAATAGTTGTTTTCTGATGAATTTTCAGTGCTGTTATAAATGTTCTTGAGGACGAAAAGTTGCAAGCAGCTCTTCACCTTATTCACCTATGAATGGATTGTCTTAGAGCATTGTGAATTATCAGATAAGCTGCAGGAGACATCCAAAGTGAAGGAGGGGGAAGCAGGATGAACCCCTAGGCAGGAATGGAAGTACTTGAGGAAGGCACTTTATAAGTAGGGAGGAGAGAGAGGAAAGAACTTTGGGACTCCACACTGCCCCCACAGATATTGCACCCTGAGCTGTGAGGGGCTTCTGCATCACTGCAGGCCACTGGACTAACCAGGGAGCTTCTTGGAGGCAGCAGCACTGCACTAAAGAGCAGGCACAGCTGGCTTTTTATCCCAGGTCATTGCAAATGATGCCATTCTGAGCTCTCAGCCCAGAGTGCCCTGTCTACACAGGGGTCAGCTCCACTGTGATTGCATTTACATCACTCCTGTCTGGGTGCTGTAAGCCTCCTCTACTAGAGAATCTGAGCAGAGCAAGTGACTGCAGCTCACAATGTCTGCCACAGCAATCTGGATGGGACTTCAGCTACCACCATCTGGGTAGCACTGTGGCTGCTGCCAATACCAGACCTGCATGAAAAGAAACTCATCTGCTATGTTGACTAGTGCCTCTGCAGCTCTATGCTGTGTCATGCTGCTACCCTTCATGCCATGCACCTGAGTAACATTGCCTGCTCTGCACCATTCTGCTGCTGCAGGCCCCTATGCCACTGTGGCCCCATGTACTCTGCATTTCTGTGACCCCTCTTGCCATAAATCACCTTGCTACTGCAGCCCCCTTCAGTTGAGAGGACTCTACCATATGCCCCCACAGCCACTGGACTTGGGTGAAATGAATGGCCACAACCCTGGCACCCATGGCCACTGTCTGAACAGCCTCACGTAGTTTCCACTATCACCACCATAGGAAGATATGGGCAGAGAAAATTCCCACACCACCTGCCTCTTAGAGAAGGGCAATCCTATACCCTCCTATCCCCTCTCACCCCTGAATGTTTAGCAGCAGCCTGAAGACCAACCCACCACTCTGCATGGATATCCCCCCAACCCCCAAAACAACTTGGACTGTGACAACCACAGAAGAACAAGGTGACCTAGGAAAATGATGCATTATAGGCTATTAGTGTACATGTACCTCTCCTGCTTCTGAAGCAGGATTCAAGAACGCCATCTAAGGTGAACTTCCTCTTTTCATTGTGTAGGAGGGTTTCTAGCAGAGGATAACAGGTGTATCACAAGCTATCACTTTTAAACTGAAGGAAGAGATTCCAGAAGAGAAGGAAGCACCATAAGAACACTGGCAATATGAAAAAAACCTGCTATGACACCTGTAAAGAATCACACTGGCTCCCCAGAAGTGGGCTTAAACCAAAAGGAAACTGATAAAATATCCTACATGAAATTTAGAACATGGATCATGAGTAAAACAAAAAATATAGAGTGTAGGCATAACACACTGTTAAACATAAAGGAAATAATCAACTACAATTGTTGACCACCTCCCTACATTGACCAACTTAAGTTGACCTAATTTTCATAGACCAGACATGCACCACATGTACTTAATGGAAATTTCTTGTGTTGGTTTCCTCCATACATTGACCAGTTTGTTACAGTGTATATACACACACATATACATATACTTGTATACGTCTATGCACAGTATATATATATATATATATATACACACCAACATATATTTATATATATATATATGGCATATCATGGTATATTTCTGAAAAACAAAGAGAAAATTTTGAATAAAATAGAGAAAAAAATTTCATACTCAAAAAAGAATAATTGATGACTTCTCATAAAAAACAGAATACAAAAGACAATGAAACAGTTTAAAATTTCAAAAGAGAAGGAGAAAAAGGGGAGGACAATGACTACAATGATGAACAAGATCTTAAATAAAAACATTAAAAAGAAGTTTTTCTTTTTTTTATTGAATGGTAACTATGTACATTAATGCACTTCTGGGGTACAGTGTGGGGTTTCCACACACAATCCGAAACACTTCCTTCAAACTGGTTAACATAGCCTTCGTGTCGTTTTCTTAGTTATTATTTTCAAACGTTCACATTCTGCTCTTAGAAAGATTCACTTGTACCCTTGTAAGATAAACCTCAGAAGTGATCCCTCCAATCCTCTTCCCTCCACCAATTCCCCCTCCCCCCCTTCCTGTATTCTTAGGCTGTTATTAGGTTATAGCTTACATATAAAAGGTATAAATTAGTTTCATAATAGGGGTGTGTACATTGGATACTTTTTCTTCCATTCTTGTGATACTTGTTTTCAGAAGAACATTTTCCAGCTTCATCCATGTGAACATGAAGGACATAAAGTCTCCATCTTTCTTTATGGCTGCATAGTAGTCCATGGTGTACATATACCACAGTTTGTTAATGCATTTGTGGATTGATGGGCACTTGGGCTTCTTCCATGACTTGGCAATTATGAATTGGACTGCAATAAACATTCTGATACAAATATCTTTGTTGTAATGCAATTTTTGGTTGTCCAGGAATATAGCTAATAAAGGAATTGCAGGGTCAAATGGCAGGTCTATTTTTAGTTCTCTAAGTGTTCTCCAGATGTCATTCCAAAAGGAATGTATTGGTGTACATTCCCACCAGCAGTGTAGGAGTGTTCCCTTTTCTCCACATCCACGCCAGCTTCTCTGGTTTTGGGATTTTGTGATATAACCTAATCTCACAGGAGTTAGATGATATCTCAAAGTAGTTTTGATTTGCATTTCTCTGATGATTAGGGATGGTGAGCATTTTTTCATATATCTGTAGGCCGTGCACCAATCTTCTTTAGAGAAATTTTCTCTTCAAATCCCTTGCCCAC
>NW_003852396.1:36539305-36554214 GCF_000181295.1 Otolemur garnettii
TGTGGATGTTATCAAAAGCTTTTTCTGCATCAATTGAGAGAATCATATGGTCTTTGTTTTTTAATTTGTTTATGTGATGAATTATATTTATAGATTTATGTATGTTGAACCATCCTTGAGATCCTGGGAAGAGTTCAAATGTCTCTGGGAGCTAGATAAGAGGGGTCTGCTTGCAGCTCAGATATAACTTGCGCCAGTGCTCCATGAGGGCGAAGGGACCCACCCAGCATATGGGTTTGTCTGGGAAGGTTAATACCTCCTTCCCCACCTTGCACCCAGTCACTCATAATCCCCCAGGTCTGTGGCCCTATTCACTCCAGTAGGCCACTGCTCCTGGGATTTACGACTGGCAAAATCAGCCAGAAATCTGAGTTCGGTGGGGGGGCCTTGTGTTTTTTAAATTAGGCTTCTGTCCATCTAGATTTCTCTGCAAGTCCTTGCATTCAGCTCTGGGCAGCAGACAAATAGCAATTTACACTCAGGTGTCAATTCTAGCCTCTGCCCACCCACTGCCTTTGTCTGAGGGGGATTACACCAGAAGGGTTGGTGCTCCACTTATGAAAGTTCTCTGCATTTTACCTGTGGCTGCTGTCCCGAACCTCTGTTTGCCCAGAGATGGGGCTGGAATGGCATCAGTTTGCAGCTCAGGATGCCACTGTTGCTGTATTGGTGTTCCCTGAGCCGACCTTCCTCTCCTCACACCTGCACCACAGTCAACACAGAACAGCACCAGCCCCTCCCCCCTCAAACTCTCCCAAGAAGATGCCCAAGAATCTGGATTCCATAGGTAACAAACCTCCAGACCTCAGAGTGGGTGGGTGGAGACTCCTCAGAGTTCAATGTTGCAGGTGGAGAATATATACAGTTTTATACAGTTTAACAGTTTTATGCCTGGCCAGAGGGTGCCGTGGCACACCAGCAGGGGTAGGAGGTCCAGTTTTTAGGGGGTCTCTATGGTGGGATAGAGTGGGAGGAAGTTTGAACTCTGCTCACTTGTTTGCATGGAGTAAACTGAAAGCCCTTGTTGTGGGGGAGGGGACTCCCGTCCTCTTGGTGGTGAATTTTGTACTTTTTGGTTGTATTTTTGAGGTCGCAGCTCGCCTCAGGAAGGTTCAAGTGCGTTCTTCAATCTTCTCTCTTGGCTCTGCTCCAAACCATCAGCTAACTTGCTAAACTTCTGTTCTTTAAGCCTCCTTCTGGATGAGAGCTTCTTTAAAAAGCTGGCTGTGGTCCGCCATCTTGGCTCTGCCAAAAAGAAGTTTTTCACATATGATAATGTTGAGAAAATTCATCATCAGTAAAATCCATACTACTGAAGTATTAAAGGAGCTTTCTTCAGGCTAAACAGAAATTATACTAGGTGGAAACTTGAGCATACATTAAGAGAAAGAATGATAGAAATGATAAAATATAGGTAAATATGAAAGGTTATTTTTTCTTTCATTACAGTAGTGCACTAGCTCATATGACATGGTCTGTGAGGGATTTTTTAACCAATAAACAAATAACTGTATTGGAAAACACTCTCCACTCACCTGATCTGCCCCTATGACTTTTTTCTTTACTCAAAGATAAAGGAAATATTGAAAGGTAGATATTTTGATGTCATTCAGGTTATAAAAGGTAATATGACAAGAGTTTTGATGGCCATTGAATAAAAAGAGTTCCAAAATTGCTTTGAAGGATGGGTTAGGCACTGGCATCAGAGGAAGAGGAGTACTTTGAAGGTGACCATAGTGATATTCAGCAATGAGGTACATAGCACCTTTTCTAGGATGAGTTCATGAACTTAATTGTCAGACCTTATAAAAGTGAGAAATGCCAAAGCTGAATTGAATTCTAGGTCATCTTCATATTGAGAAAACATGATGGCTCTTCAGTGCAGCTTTCTAAGGTGTAAGTACTTATAAGCCACATGGCAAGGCTCAAGAAAATAATGCCAGTGCTCAAGAACATCTGCTCATAGATGTTCTTCAGAAATGGCCCAGGTGATTACAGCCATAGCTCATGATAATGACATTGGTCCAAAATCAAATCTCAAATCTAATTAGATCTATGCAGTTGTAATTACAAATAACGACAAGAATTAATGAAACCCTTGAGATCTTAATGAATATCTCAGCCAACATAATGGTGTGTGAGTATATAAACACACCTAATGATCTTAGTCATCCTGGATTTTCTCCCTATGAATTTGTCACAGGATGTTAAATCTGAGCATGTCTGGTCTTGAAGTACTTTTGGTCTTATATTCCAAATGGTCCTCCATCCTACATAAATGAGCTCTTCCCTACAGAGATGATTCCTGGGGTCTGTTATTACATTTGAATCTCAGGTAACATTCATTCTTTGTTCTTGATATATAAATGTCCTCTGCATTTGCAGTAGAAGCTAAAAGCTGCTTGTTTGAAATAGATTCTTATTTATAGATTATGCATTCATTGCCATTCATTGCTAGATCTTTTAACATAAATCATTTCATTTACCACAGTGGCCATGGAAGGTAAATATTATTATTACTGTATATTAATTTTGAAAATAAGTAAAATGGAGTCCAAAAGTATTATATAACATTTTCAAGATCAACCTGGATAATAAATGCCAGACCTCAAATTTATTCCCAGAACTTTGTGCTATAATTTTATTTATATTTTCATCATAGTACTTCATCTCTCCCATATCATACTGGTTGGCACTCATATACTGTTTTTTAATTCATTTGGGTATTTTATGTATATATTTTCTTATAAAAACAGATTTGTATTTTTTAAACCCCTGACACAATCCTAGGTCCAAATAATAAAATCAGAGATTTAGCTTTCTGTCATCAAGTTAATTCACACTGAATTAATCATCAATGCATAAAGTATGTTTGTCATAGTCAGGTTGACTAAGAACAGAGTTCTGCTAGTTATTCACTTGTATATCTTGTAAAGAGATATTTTAAATGTTATGATCTTTCAAAAGGTAGTAAATATTCTATTTGGACATTCAGGAGACTTACACATGGTCAATTTTTTCTGTTAGAAAACAATAACATAGTTTATCCCTCAAAATGGCAGTCTTCTGATATTTGATGATACTTCTGAAGTTTTCATATTTGTTAGGATTTTTTGCTGATTTTTTGCTGATTTTTGCTTTCTCTGTCACCTCGTCACCAGGGCATGAGTGCAATGGCACCATCACAGCTTACTTTAACCTCAAACTCCTTGGCTCAAGTAATTCTCCTGCCTCAGCCTCCTGAGTAGAAGGGACAATAATCTGGCTAATTTTTCTCTTGTTTTTTTTTTTTTTTTTTTTTTTTAGAGAGGGGTCTTGCTATTGCTTAGGCTGAACTCTTCGACTCAAGTGATCCTTCTACCTAAAGCTGCCAAATTGTTAGAATTTCAGGTATGATCTACTGCATCTGCATCTTTTTGCTTTCTACCTTTCTGAGTCTTTATGTTAATTCTGTTTTGTCTCATAAAAAAGAATATAAAAAAATTTACTTTTAAGTCCCACATGAACCTGTTTTCTTTTGACAGACTACTTGTATTGCTGATTTAGTTGGATTTTCACCCTGAACTTTTTATTTTGTTCTTTCTACTGAATTTGCATTTTTTTTCTTGGAAATGGAATCTCACTCTGGTACCCAGGCTAGATTGCATCGTGTCAGCCTCCCTAATAGCAACCTCAAACTCCTGAGCTCAAGCAATCATCCTGCTTGGCCTCCCAGAATGTTAGGATTACAGGTGTAAGCCAATGCTTCCAACCTTTAATTTGCTTTGTATCTATTTTCCTTGATTTCTATTTCTTGCTTCTATTGCATTAAATTAATTTTTAAAATCCTTTTATTTTTGATACTAGTTTAAAAATTATTTATTTAATTTCTATTCTCTAGTATATCTCAAAACTTAACATTCTATATAGAATTTCAAAAATACTTTTAGACGTCTCTCAAAACAAGAATTTTAGAATTCTTTAACTTTGTGGCAGGCAGAATTCTAAATATGGCTCCCAAGATTCCTATCCCCTAATTTTTCAATTAAACACTAATCTAGATACTGCTATGGAGGGATTTTGTACATGTAATTGAAGTCCTGAGTCAGTTGACCTTAAAACATGGAGATTATCTGTATAAGCCTGACTGAATCAGGCAAACTCTTTAAGAGAGGAGCCCTTTTTTTTGATAGCAGATAAGAAATCAGAGAGATAGGAAATATAAGGAGGACTTGATGTATTGTTGTTTGAAAATGGAGGGACAATGTCACTAGGCATACAGGTGACCCTTGGCTGTTATAAGCCAATAATCAGAAAGGTAATAAATTCCTTATCCCTAGAACAGACTGGATTCTGCCAACAACCCTAATCAGCTCAGAAATGGACTATTTCTGTGAGCTTTGGGTAAGAGCCAAGCCTGGCTGACACCTTGATTTCAACCTTGTGAGAACCTGAGCAAAGGAACCATCTGCACCAACCCAGACTTCTGACCAAGAGAACTGTGAAATTATAAATCAGTATTGTTTTGGCTGCTAAGTAGGTTTGTAGTAATTTGTTGTTCAAGCAAGGAAAACTAATCCTTTCAAACCACTCTCTCCTTTACATATTATTTTCATTTTATCATTTTTAAAAAAGTAATAAATAGTTTTCTCAGAGCACTTTTAGGTTCATGCAAAATTGAGCAGTACATACAAAAAGTTCCCGTGTACCCCCTTCCCCATACATGTGAAACCTCCCCATCTCTTGGCATCTTGCCCTGGATGGTGGAACATGTCCCTGGCTGATCATTATATTTCAAGTCTGATAATTCCAATATTCCAGCCATATATGTGTATGACTCTGGTTCTGATGCTTGATCAGTGTCTTCAAATTGTGTTTTTAGCCTTATAGTATGCCATGTAATTTTTTAAAAATCATACATAATGAACTGGAAAAATAACTGCAGTTAAAAGGCCTTTAGTAATGTAGGAGCAAGATGTGTGGTTGGTGATGTGTTCTGTAGAGCACATCCTGTAGAGAGTTAGGTCTCACTGTGTGGTAAGCCTATGCCCATGGACTGTCAATTTCTCTAGTGCTTTTCGGTTCTCCCATCCATGGATGAGGCAGGGTGGCTGGAAAGGGCTGTAGTTATGTATTTGTCTTCTGCTGAGCAGGTTAGTCTCTGATATAAACCAAGCAGGTTGGACTCCGGTAAAATAGTTCTCCTGAGGGCAGGTCTTAGTAAGAAGAACTGAATTCTCTGGCCCATATAAAAATAGTTATTTTAGAATAGGCATGTTTAAAACAGGATCACAGGATCACACCTGTAATCCTTGAACTCTGGGAGGCCAAGATGGAAGGATCACTTGTGCTCATAAGGGCCAGACCAGCCTGAGTGAGAACAAGACCTCATCTTTACAAAAATAGAAAAACTAGCTGGGTATTGTGGTGGGTACCTGTACTTCTAGCTTCTCAAGAGGCTGAGGCAATAGGTGGCTTGACCCAGGAGTGTGAGGTTCCTGTGAGCTAGGCTAATGCCACAGCACTCTAGCTTGGGCAGCAAATTGACAGTGTGAAGAAAGAAAGGAAGGGGAGGGGAGGTGTGGGAAGGGAAGGGAAGGGAAGGGAAGGGAAGGGAAGGGAAGGAAGAAAAGAAAGAAGGTTATTTTTTCCTTACCCGTATTGGAAGCCTAAGGGAGGTTTTCTCTAGTATTCACTTTGAGGACCTGGGAGAGTGCCTGGAGGTAAAATTCCTCAAACTGTGATGGCTCCCCTATACCAGGCGCCCCTGAAGTTTTTCTCTCTGACTTGTACACTAAGCCTCCAGGAGTTCATCAGTTGCACTTCAGATTTTTACATCCCAGTACTGGTTCATTCAGTGGTTTCTGCTGAATCTTCCTGTATCTCCAATTTCAGGGATAGTGGTTTGTGCCCTGTGACTTCACTTTTTTGACAGAGCTAAAGAAGAGTGGTTGATTTTTTTTCAGTTTGTCCAGCTTTTTATTTGTTAGAGTCAAGTGGTGAATTCCAAGCTTCTTATACACTAGACCAGAAACCAGAAGTTTAACTTGGCATTGTCCACTCCCCAAATTAATAACTGTTATAGTTATTTTTATACTCTCAATGTTTGTTTATACTTATCCATATATTTGCCAATATATTTACACACTGTCCTTGTGTATAAAGATCTTCCTTCTGGTTCATTGTCCTTCTTTCTTAACTTATTTAGAAATTCTAGTGATGTTCTATTTGTGGTAGACATGTAATTTTTTCTTTGCATCTATTCTCCTCATGCTGATTTAAAGATTGACAAATGTCACTAGATGATGTCAGTTCTGCTTACCTTGTCTTGCTGGCCATTATGAGATCATTATTTTCTCTCAAGCCTTTTAACTTTTACTTTATTACTTTTATTACTTCAGTGTCTTCTGGTTTCTATTGTTGATGTAGAGTTTGCTGTCTAATTTTAATGCCATCATGGGTAATTATATATTATTATCAGCTAATTCAAGTATTTTTTCTTTGTGTTTGGCACTGTTTCAGTTTTATTATATGACGATATCTCTTCATAACTCTACTTGTCAGCCATTGTCTATTTTAAAAACTGCCTCTGACCCTTTTCAAACTTTGGTGAAACTCATATTATGTGTGAAAATATACACTCTCTCATTCCATTTTCTTAATGTCTTAATGTCTCTTTCACTTATTCAGTTGTTTTGCTTCTCAGAATAGCTTGTTTTCAGCTTGACTGTTAATGGTGTATATGAAGGCTACTGATTTGTAGACATTGATTTTATATCCCGAGATGTTACAGTACTTCTAGATCACTTCCAGGAGTCCTGTGATTGAGCCCTTGGGGTCTTCTAAGTACAAGTTCATGCTGAGATCAACTCAAAGACACAATACATTTCACTGTACCTTCAAAGAAAATGAAATACTAGGGAATATATCTAACAAATGATGTGAAGGATCTACACAAGGGAATTACTAAATACTGAAAAAAGAAATATCAGAACACTTTAACAAATTAAAAAGACACCATGCTTGTGACTGGGAAGAATCAACATCATTAAAATATTCATACTTCCCGAAATGACCTACAGATTTAATGCAATCCCCATTAAAGCATCAATGTCATACTTTTGAAAAACTTGAAAAAATAGTACTTGGTTTCATATGGAACCAGAAAAAACTCTGAATAGCCAATGCCTTTCTAAGAAATAAAAACTAATTTGGAGGCATCATGTTACCAGACTTCAGTTTATACTACAAGTCTATAGTGATTAAAATAGCAAGGTACCGGCACAAAAATAGAGATATAGATCTATGAAATAGTATAGAGAATCTAGAGATGAACACAGTTACATATTGCCATCTGATCTTTGATAAACCAGAGAAAAGCATGCACTAAAAAAAAGAATCCCTATTTAATTAATAGTGCTGGGAGAACTGGTTAGCCACATGTGAAAGACTGAAACTGGACCCTCATCTCTTACCACTTACAAAAATTGACTCATATTGGATAAAATATTTAAATCTAAGACACAAAATGATAAAAACTCTAGAAGAAAGTGTGGGAAAACTCTTGATAATATCATCCTGAGAAAATATTCTATGAAGAAGACCCCCTTGGCAATGACAGCAACACCAAAAATAAATGAATGGGACATGTTCAAACAAAAGAGCTTCTGCAGAGCTAAGGGAACACAAATCTGCTAAAGGCCTACAAATCCAGAATTTGCAAAGAACTCAACCTAATCAACAAGAAAAGAGAAACAACTCCATTTATCATTGGATAAGAAACAGAACCTTCTCTGAAGAAGATAAATGAATGGCCGACAAACACATGTTCATTGTTTCTAATCATCAGAGAAATGCAAATCAAAACCATCTTAAGACATCACCTAACCCCAGTGAGAATGGCTCACATCACAAGATCTCAAGGCTGCAGATGCTGGCATGGGTGTGGAGAGAAGGGAATACTTATACACTGTTTGGATTGCAAACCAATGTAACCCTTTTGGGAAGAAGTGTAGAGAATCCTCAAAGAGCTAAATGTAGCTCCATTTGATCCCACAATCCATTACTAGGTATGTACCCAGAAGAAAAAAATCATTTTACCATAAGGACATTTACATCTGAATGATTATAGCAGCTCAATTCACAATCACCAATCACCAAGATGTGAAAACAATCCAGTGCTCATCAACTCAAAAATGGTTAAATAAAATGTGGTAGCTATATACCCTGAAATATTATTCAGCCATAAATAGATGGAGACTTTACATCTTTTGTATTAACTTGAATGGAGTTGTAGAACAGTCTCTTTAATAAACTATCAGAAGGATGGAAAAGCTATCATCCAATGTAATCAATACTAATATGAAACTAGTAGATGAACAATTACGGGTCCACATGAGGAGAAAACACAAATTCTGGTGGGGAGGGTTGGAGGGTGGGTATTTGGTAAACTCTCACCTAATGGGCATAGTGTAAAGGTATACGGCACACTCCAGGGTGAAGGCCTCAACTACAACTTGTACTTTCCTTAGCAAATGCAAACAATGTAACCTAATTGCTTGTAATTTATTTTTTATTTCAGATTAATATATGGTTACTAATCTTTGTCAGACAGTATAACATTATCTAATCTGTTTAATATAATTAGATTATAATTTATAATGTATCTGTGGCTTTAGGATAATGGACATTAATGTTCTCATGTCATGCTTAATGCAAGACGTTTAGAAACATTTTGTGACATGTAAGTATGGTATCTACATTTTGATTTTTAGTCAGCTGAATGTTGAAATATGTTAATTATGAGATTATTTAATTTATTCTGATTTCCACTGGTTTTTATTTCAATAGGTATCATTCCAAGAAAGATGGAGACTGGTAACACCACAATGGTGACAGAATTCATTATTTTGGGGTTAACAGAGGATCCTACTCTTTGTTCAGTCTTCTTTGTGGTCTTTCTAGGAATCTATATTGTTACCATATTGGGCAACATTAGCATAATCATGTTAATTCAAACAAGCCCTCAGCTTCACACCCCTATGTACCTCTTCCTCAGCCATTTGGCCTTTGTGGACATTGGCTATTCCACATCGGTCACACCTATCATGATTGTGAGTTTCCTAAGGGAGAGAACAGCTATCCCTGTTGCTGGCTGCATAGCTCAGCTTAGCTCTGATGTTGTCTTTGGGACAGCTGAGTCCTTCCTGCTGGCTGCCATGGCCTATGATCGCTACTTGGCCATCTGCTCCCCACTTCTCTACTCCACACACATGTCTCGCAGGGTCTGCATCAACTTATTGGTTGTTTCCTATCTGGGTGGTTGTGTAAATTCTTCATCATGCACTGGCTGCTTATTGAGCTTGACTTTCTGTGGACCAAATAGAATCAACCACTTCTTCTGCGACCTCCCACCGCTTGTGACGCTTTCTTGTACCCATATTTATATTGCTGAAATATCTCCTGCCATCTCAGCTGGGTTAATCATTGTAATCACACTGTTTATCATAGTTGTGTCATATCTCTACATCCTCCACTCGATCCTGAACATGCACTCCACTGGGGGAAGACACAAGGCCTTCTCCACCTGCACCTCCCACCTCACAGCAGTCACTCTGTTCTACGGGACAGTTACTTTTGTCTATGTTATACCACAGTCAAGCCACTCAGCTGATCATATTAAAGTAGTGTCCGTGTTCTACACAGTAGTGATCCCCATGCTGAACCCTCTGATCTACAGTCTGAGGAACAAGGAGGTGAAGGAGGCCATGAGGAAATTGATAGCAAGAATACATTCCTCATTGAAAAGAAATCCCATGTCAGTCTAGAAATTGTAACACAATAATTTTGGGAACATGATATAATGGATGTTTATGTTGTCCATTAGACTAATTTTATGTGAAGAATTATCCTAAATATACAATGTCTGTATGTTGATTACAGCTTTCCACTTTATAATTTTATAGAGCCACAAAATAAATTATTTCCATGAAAATCTACTGAGTTCAAATTAAATGTGTGTAATTTAGAGTTAGAGTACCATGAGACTACAGTTCTACTTATACTTTCTTATGCCCATTATTAGGAAATATATGATTAGAGAGTATTTTATTTTTTTTTACTTTGGTTAAGTAGTGTAGTATATTCTTTTTTCCCACCAACTTTGTTTTTGTATTTGCTTGTTTTTTTTTTAATTAAATCATAGCTATGTACATTAATGCAATGATATGGTACAATGTGCTGGCTTTACATAGAATTTGAAATGCTTTCATCAAACTGGTCAACGTAGACTTCATAGCATTTTCTTAGTTATTGTGTTAAACATTTATATTCTATACCTAGTAAAATTCACATGTACCCTTGTAAGACGCACCACAGGTGTGGTCCCACCGATTACTCTCTCTCACCCATCCTTCTCCCTCTCTTCCCCTCTCTCTCCCCTTTACCCAGAATATTCTTTAAAAATGTCATCTTATGATGGTTTTGGGAGCAAGATGGTGGCTGAGTAACAGCTTCCTTGTAACTGGGCATGGTGAGTCTGGGGAGAGAAGACTCCAGGTATCTTTGTCTGATGGGATCTACCCAGAAACATCCCTTTGGGGACACAGGGAGTCAATGTGAGACTTCTGGATCACATGAGGAGGACAAAAGCAGTGGAGAACTGGAAAATGTTTGCTTGTATTGGTTTGGTCTAATCCCTGTGGCAGCAGTAAGTACAGCAGCAGTGAGATTGCAAACTGGAAGGGCCTTATCTGTGAGCTGTTTTTTTTTTTTTTTTTTTTTTGGACGTGGCACTCAGTTGAACTACCTTGGAAGAACTTGGGCAAGAGTGCAGAGGACTTTAAGTGCTGTCTAGGGCCCCAGACTGAGCTGCTGAACCAGGTAGAAATAATAGTGTTAGGCTGTAGGCTATGTGGAACTATTGTGGGAGAACTGCCCTGGCAAGCTGCACTCTCAGGGTTGTGAAGCAAGAATCAGGTGGGAGCAAGTAATCCAGTGACTGAGCAGGCTAAAGGTGGGGACTGAGATGCCTTATAGCTCTGGCCTCAGGGGCATAGAATGAGACAGGTTTTGGCACACTGGGTAAGTGGATAGCCACTCAGGAGTGATCCCAGTGACCAGTGCTTTCCTGGGAAAGCTTCTACTTGGCCAAGGTAGTAGTTTAAAGTGTCTTTTAAGCGGGCTGAGGAGAGATTTAGGTTCTCCACCCTGCAGGGTTTGGGAAATCAACAGAGGCCTCCTGTCTCCATCTTGTACAGCCATATCAGCTTTGTGATTAACATCTCACATCCCCAAGATAGATATATTGCTTTGTTTTTGGTTTTGTTTTTTATTTTTTTTTAATTTCAACATTTTCCCTATAGACTTTTCTTTTTTTCCCATTCTTTTCTTTCTTCACTTTTCTAGTTTAAATATAATTGTCCATTGCTGCATTTTTCAACAATTAGAACTTCATTTTTGCTAGTGTTTATACCCCTATTATTTGGTTCCCCCCCAATTTTATCCTGTAAAGTTTTCTGTTTGCTTGTTTTGGTTTGATTTATAGCATTTTTGTCTTTCTTCTCTACTTGGTGGAGGTGGGGTACTGTGTCTTAACAGGCTAGCAAAAAGCTGCTGACCTCAAGGGTACCACCTAATCTGGCACCCCTAGAGGTTGGGGTTTTTTAAGGTTGGGTCAAAGTACCCTATTGTACACCTATAATGCTCCTGTCTCCCTCTTTCTGTGCCTCTCTTCTTTTTGTCATATTCCCTTTTACCCATCCCCTCTCCTTTCTCTTCTTTCTTTCTTTTTAGCCTTCTTGCTCTTCAATCTTCTCATCCTTCTGGTCCTGCACCAAAAGGACTCATCAAAAACCTAGTACAGAGTCATGGCAACTTAAAGAGCAAGAGGAAGTGAAAGGAAAATTAGGGCAAGGAAACATAAAAGAAATAACTCATGAGGAAGGATCAGCAAAAAACTCCTGGCAACATGAAAAACCAGTCCAGAGCAACCTCCACAAGAGACCATGAGGTAGCTACTGCAGAGGATTTCACCTATAAAGAAATGTTAGAAATAACAGAAAGGGAATTTAGAATACAGATGATGAAAACAATGAAGGACATGATGGAAACAATGAAGGAAACTGCTGATAAAGTGGAAAATAACCAAAAGGAAATCCAAAAACAGAATCAAATGACAGATGAACAATATGAAGAATATAAAAAGGATATAGCAGAGCTGAAGGAACTGAAACAGTCAATCAAGGAACTTAAAGATGCAATAGAAAGTATCAACAACAGATTAGACCATGCTGAAGAAAGAATCTTGGAGGTAGCAGACAAAGTTCTTGAGATAACTCAGATAGTTAAAGAAATAGAAAAGAAGAGAAAGCAGAATGTTCACTGACAGAATTATGCGACTTTTTGAAACGTTCAAACATACAAGTTATAGGTATCCCAGAAGGGGAAGAAAAATGCCCAGGGGAATGGAAGCAGTCCTAGAGAATATTATAAATGAAAATTTCCCAAATATCACCAAAGATTCTGACACACTCCTTTCAGAGGGATATTGGACCCCATGTTGCCTCAACTCTAACAGAGCTTCTTCAAGACAAGTTGTGGTGAACCTGTCCAAAATCAAGACAAGAGAAAAGATTCTGCAAGCTGCCAGGAGTAAGCACCAGTTGACCTACAGGGGCAAATCCATCAGGGTGACTGCAGACTTCTCTAATGAAACTTTCCAAGCAAGAAGACAATGGTCATCTATGTTTAATCTACTTAAACAGAACAATTTTTAGCCCAGAATTCTATATCCTGTTAAGCTAAGCTTTAAAATTGACAGAGAAAGAAAATCATTTACTGATATACAAATATTGAGGAAATTTGTCACAACAAGACCAGCTCTACAGGAAATACTTCAACCTATTCTACATACTGACCATCATAATTGATCAACAGCAAAGTAAGATCTCAGAAATTAAACAACAGAACCTAACTTCCACACTGATGCAAAAGATAAACCTAAGCGATGGACTCTCACGAAATAAGATGAATAGAACATTACCACATTTATCAATTATCTCAATAAATGTTAATAGCTTGAATTCCCCACTGAAGAGGCATAGGTTGGCTGCCTGGATTAAAAAACACAAGCCATTCATTTGCTGTCTGCAGGAAACACACCTAGCTTCAAAAGACAAATTAAAACTCTGAGTTAAGAGTTGGAAGACAATTTTCCAGGGAAATGGAATTCAGAAGAAAAGAGGAGTTGCAATCTTATTTTCAGATGCATGTGGATTTAAAGTAACTAAAGTCAAAAAAGACAAAGATGGTCACTTTATATTGGTCAAGGGAAAAATACAAAAAGAAGACTTTTTAATTCTAAATATTGATGCACCCAATTTAAATGCATCCAAATTCTTGAAACAGATCTTACTTAGTCTGAGCAATATGATATCCTATAATACCATAATAACAGTAGACTTCAACACTCCTCTTACAGAGCTGGAGAGAGCCTCTAAACAAAAATTAAACAAATATATAAGGGACTTAAATTAGACCCAAGAACAACTGTGCTTGATAGATGCATATACAGCACTCCATCCCAAAGATAAAGAATATACATTCTTCTCATAACCCCATGGAACAGTCTCCAAAATTGATCATAACCTAGGACACAAAACAAACCTCAACAGAATAAAAAGAATTAAAATTTTACCTTCTATTTTCTCAGACCACAAGGCACTAAAAGTGGAACTCAACTCCAACAAAAACCTTCAACCTCACACAGAGGCATGGAAATTAAACAACGTTCTGTTGAATAACAGTTTGGTGCAAAAAGAAATAAAACAGGAAATTATTAACTTCCTTGAGCATAACAACAGTGAAGATACAAGCTACAAAAACCTGTGGGATATTGTAAAAGCAGTTTTGAGAGGGAAATTTATCACTTTAGATGCCTACATTTGAAAAACAGGAAGGGAGTGCATCAACAAACTCACAAACCATCTTATGGAATAAGAAAAAGAAGAACAATCTAAGCCTAAATCCGGCAGAAGAAAGAAATATCCAAAATTGAACTGGAGATCAATGAAATTGAAAACAAAAGAATCATTTAGAAAATTAATGAAATAAAGAGTTGGCTTTTTGAAAAAATAAATAAAATAGATGAGCCTTTGGCTAGACTAACTAGACTTAGAAAAGTAAAATCTCTAGTAACCTCGATCAGAAATGATAAAGGAGAAATTACAACTGATCCCACAGACATACAGAGATCATCTCCGAATACTACCAGAAACTCTCTGCCCCAAAATTTGACAATGTGAAGGAAATGGGTCAATATTTGGAATCAAACCATCTCCCTAGACTTAGCCAGGAAGAAATAGAGCTCCTGAAAAGACCAATTTCAAGCACTGAGATTAAAGAAACAATAAAAAATCTTCCAACAAAAAAATGCCCTGGTCTGGATAGCTTCACACCAGAATTCTATCAAACCTTCAAGGAAGAGCTTATTCCAGTACTACAGAAATTATTCCAAAAAATTGAGGAGGAAGGAATCTTCCCCAACACATTCTACAAAGCAAACATCACTGTGATATCAAAACTAGGAAAAGACCCAACTAAAAAGGAGAATTTCACCAAAGCCAATTTCTTCAAGTGTTTGCCTACACTTTCTTCTAGTATTTTCATAGTTTCATGTCTTAAGTTTAAATCTTTAATCCAGTGAGAGTCTATCTTAGTTAATCGTGAAAAATTGAAAAATTCCTTCCACAGGATTCCATCCAGTTGGCCCAGAAGCATTTGTTAAATAGGGAATCTTTTCCCCACTCAATATTTTTAATTGGCTTGTCAAAGATCAGGTAGCAGTAAGTAGCTGAATTCATCTGTTGGTTCTCAAAGATCAGATAATGGTAGGTGGCTGGATTCATCTCTTGGCTCTCTATTCTGTTCCA
>NW_003852396.1:36554865-36559449 GCF_000181295.1 Otolemur garnettii
CTATCAGTTTGAGAAATGTCCCTTCTATACCAATTTTCTTAAGTGTTCTGATCATGAAGGGATGCTGGATAGTATCAAATGCTTTTTCTGCATCAATTGAAAGAATCATATGGTCTTTGTTTTTTAATTTGTTTATGTGATGAATTACATTTATAGATTTACATATGTTAAACCACCCTTGGGATCCTGGGATAAAACCTACTTGGTTATGGTGTACAATTTGTTTGATGTGTTGCTGGATTCTGTTTGTTAGGCATTTGTTGAATATTTTTGAATCAATATTCATTAGTGATATTGGTCTATAATTTTCTTTTCTTGTTGGTTCTTTTCCTGGTTTGGGGATCAGGGTGATGTTAGCTTCACAGAATGTGTTTGACAGTATTCTGTCTTTTTCTATGTTTTGGAAAAGGTTGAGTAATATAGGTACTAGTTCCTCTCTGAAGGTTTGGTAGAATTCTGATGTGAAGCCATTTGCTCCTGGGCTTTACTTTTTGGGGAGATTTTGTATAGTTGATGCTATTTCAGAGCTTGGTATAGGTCTGTTCAAAATTTCCATTGCATTCTGGCTAAGTCTTGGGAGATGACATGATTCCAAGTATTGTCAATTTCCTTCAGATTGTCATATTTCTGGGAATAAAGTTCCTTGTAATATTCACTAAGGATTTTTTGAATTTCTAAAGGGTCTGTTGTTATTTCATCTTTACCATTTCTGATTGATGAGATTAGAGACTATATTCTTTTTTCTTTTTTTGGTTAGGTTGGCCAAAGATTTATTGATTTTGTTGATTTTTTTCAAAAGACCAACTTTTTGATTTGTTGATCTGTTCTATAATCCTTTTGTTTTCAATTTCATTTAATTCTGCTCTAATTTTGGTTATTTCTTTTCTTCTGCTGGAAGGCTGTGTTTGAACCCACCACTTCTGGCATATGGGGCTAGTTCCCTACTCCTTTGAACCGCAGGCACCACCCTATGTAACATCTTTTAAAGTCTTCTGCCAATTTTATTCTTATACTTTCCTTCTTGATTTGTTCTTACTATAATCTATTATGAGTCTTTTGTCAGATTTGTATATTTTAAAGGTCTTCTATTCTGAAGTTTGTCTCGATACTTTCTAATTGCATGCTTTGATGAACAAGATTTTTTTTTAACTTTAAAAAAAGTTCTGTGACTATCTAGTACCTGTTTTTCTGGGTCTCTGGCAATGCTTGGGAAATTCTCCACAGTGATATCTTGAAATAGACCTGCCATGCTTTTAGGACTCTCTTCTTCTCCTTTAGGGAATCCCTATGATTGTTGTTTGTATATCTTGTGTAGTCCTGTATCTCTCTAAGGGATTGTTCTATTTTTGTTATCTGCTTTTCTGACTCTTTAAATGATTGGGTTAGTTCAAAAATCTGGACTTCAAGGTCTCAGATTCTTTCTTCTCTATGTTTTACACTGTTGATGAGGCTCTGTACTGTGTTTTGCTCACCTCTTTGCCCAACTTTTAATTAATCTGTTGATTAATTAAATTAATTTATTTGCTTGCGTTATTTGTAAATTCTGGTTATCAGTTCTCTGACAATGTGTAGCATCCAATGTCTTTTCCTATCCTGTTGGTTGTCTATTTGCTTTGTTGATTGTGTTTTTGGCTGTGAAGAAGCTTATTTAACTTGATCAGGTCCCATTTATTTGCTTTTGATGATGCTCTGAATTTCATTGGGATCTTCTTCATGATATATTTCACTAAGTCAATACCTATAAGAGTTTTTCCAACACTTGCTTCTCGAATTCTTACAGTTTTGTGACTTACATTTAAGTCTTTTATTCATTGTGAGGTAAGTTTTTAGTAGTGAGAAGTGTGGGTCCTATTTCAGTCTTTTACATGTGACAATCCAGTTCTCTCAGCAACCTTTACTGAATAGGAAAATATCAAAAGAATAATTCATTGTCACCAGGTAGGTTACATCCCAGAGATGCAACATTGGTTCAACACATGCAAATCTATAAATATAATTTACCCCCAAAATAGAAGTAAAGACAAAGTCTCAATGATCCTCTCAATGGATGCAAAAATTTTTTTAACAAAATTCAACACCCTTTGTGGATAAGAACACTTAAGAAAATTGGCATTGATGGGACTTTCCTCAAAATAACAGAACCTATCTAAGACAAACTCACAGCCAACATCATATTGAACATAAAGAAATTGAAAATATTCCCACTCAGAACTGGAAACACACAGAATATTCATTATTGCCACTAGCATTCAGCATAGTACTGGCAGTCTGAGCCAGAGCAATTAGAGAAGGATATCAAGGGTATTCAAATGGGGAAAGAAGAGGTCAAGCTCCTTTCTGGCAATATAATTTTATACCTAGAAAATTCTAAGGACTCAACCAAGAGACTTCTAGAATTGATAGATACAGCAATGTCTCAGGTTACAAAATCAGTGTACAAATCAGTAGCTTTCATATACACCAACAACAGCCAAATTGAGAATCAAATGAAAGACACAATAACTTTTATAGTAGAGTCAAAGAAAATGAAATATGGAATATGTTTAACAAAGGAGGTCAAGGATCTCCTTAGGGAGAAACTCAAAATACTGAGAAAAGAAATTATAGAGGATATCAACAGATGGAAAAACATATCATGCTTCTGAATTGGTAGAATCAACATTATTAAAATACTATACTAACCAAAATGATTAACATGTTCAATGCAATTCTCATTAAAATACCAGCATCATATTTTTCAGATCTTGTAAAAATATTTCTATACATTGTATGGAATCAGAAAAGTCAACACAAGCTAATGATATAACAACAAATCTGGAGGCATCACTTTACCCAACTTTAGGCTATATGACAAAGCTATAGTAAACAAAACAGCATGATATTGGCATAAAAATAGAGACACAGACCTTTGGATCACAGCAGAAAATAAAGACATAAAAGCATCCTTTTATTGCCATCTGATCTTTGACAAAATGTACAACAGGGAAAGGAATCCCTACAACATTAATGAAATTTTTATTTGGAGTAGATACCTAATAATGGGATTACAGGATCAAATGGCAAGTCTACTTTTAGTTCTTTGAAGATTATCCATACCTCTTTCCAAAAAGGCTGTACTAGTTTGCAACCCCATCAACAGTGCATAAATGTATACCTCTCTTCACACCCCCACCAGCATCTGCAGCTTTGGAACCTTGTGATGTGAGCTATTCTTACTGATGTTAGGTGACATCACAAAGTCAAAATGATTTGTATTTCTCCGATGATTAGGGATGATGGGCATTATTTCATGTGTTTGACATCACAGGGCATCATATAACAAAGGAACTGAATGTGTTAATATGCTTTCTCAAGTCTCTTTTCCTTTTATAAAGCCATAAATTCAACTCCCATTAAGCTATTTATCCATTAATCCATTACTTCACTAATCTACTCACAAGGGCAGAGCCCTCATAAGCCAATCATATTGTAAAGAACCTACCTTTCAGTATTTCCACAGTGAGGATTATGTTTCAGCACATAAAATTTGGGGAATGCATTCAAACAATAGTAATTTATTTTCTTGCTCATTTTTTATTGTTTTCCTATCCTCTATTGAATTTATTATTTCTGTTCTGATCTTTGTTTATTTCCTTCCTTCTATTAACTTTGAACCTAGTTTTTTTTCTTTCTTCTAGTTAAGTTTTCTTTTAGAGATTTTTCTTAATTTATGTTTTTCTTATTATAAAAACTAATTTATATTATTTTTTTTCTTAAAATTACTTTCCTTTACATCCTGTAAGTTTTGATCTGTTGTGCTGTTGCATTTTTCTTTTTTTGAGATAGGGCCTCAAGCTGTCCCCCTGGGTAGAGTGCCATGGCATCACAGCTCACAGCAACCTCCAACTCCTGGGCTTAAGCGAGTCTCCTGCCTCCTCCTCCCAAGTATCTGGGACCACAGGTGCCCACCACAATGCCTGGCTATTTTTTGGTTACAGCCATCATTGTTGTTTGGTGGGCCTGGGCTGGATTCAAACCCTCTACCTTAAGTATATGTGGCTGGCACCTTAGCCACTTGAGCCACAGGCGCCAAGCCTGTTGTGTTTTTCTTAATTTGTCTCAAGATATGTTTTGACTTCTCTTTTATGTCTTCTTTGATCCATTGGTTATTCACGAGAGTGTTGTTATATTCCATATATTTGTAAATTTTTCATTTTTCCTTCTGTTATTGAGTTTTAGTTTCAGACAATTGCAATCAGAAAAGATACTTGATATGATTACAGTTTTCTTAAATTTGCTAAGATTTATTTCTCAGTTCATGTATGACCTATCATGGAGAATGTTTCACTTGCACTTAAAAAGAAGGTGTATTCTGCTGCCACTGGATAGAATGTTCTGTATATGTCTGTTGGGTAGTTTTGTCTAATGTGTAGTTTATTTTTTTTTTCTATAAGGAGTTATTTATTTTATTTTTTTTCAGATTAATATTTGGTTGCAGACAGTTGGGTTACATTATTTGTATTTGTTAAGAAGACTACTAGTAGTTGTGGCTCAGCGCCTATAGCTCAACCGGCTAAGGCGGCAGCCATGTACACCTAAGGTGGC
>NW_003852396.1:36559652-36576102 GCF_000181295.1 Otolemur garnettii
AAAAAAAAAAAAAAAAAAAGAAGACTACTAGTAGTTGTGCCCCTCACTAGGTGTGCCTACCCTTACATTGTGCCTGTTAGGTGAAAGCACACAAATCCTCTTCCCTCCTCCCCTCACCTCCTCCTTCTTTCCCCCTACTTGAGTTTATTTATGTTTTTGTCTTGTGTGTGTGTATTTTTATTCAACTACTGGTTTCATATTAGTATTGAGTACATTGGATGTTTGTTTTTCAATTCTTGTGATACTTTACTAAGTAGAAAGTTCTCTAACGCCATCTAGGTTAATACAAAAGATATAAAACCTCTGTCTTTTTTATGACCAAATAGTATTCCATGGTATACATATACCAGTTTATTTATCCATTCATGAGTTGATGGGCACTGGGTTGGTTCCATATCTTGGTGATTGTGAATTGAGCTAATATAAACATTATGGTACATATGTCATATGGTAAGAAGATTTTTTTTTTCTTCTGAGTAGATATCTAGTAATGGGGTTGTGGGATCAAAAAGAAGGTCTACTTTTAGATCTGAGGATTCTCCATACTTCTTTCCAAAGAAGCTGTATCAGTTTGCAGTCCCACCAACAATGTAAAAGTATTTCCTTTTGTCCATATCCATGTCAGTGTCTACAGCTTTGGGACTTAGTGATGTGGGCCATTCTCACTGGAGTTAGGTGATATCTCAAAGTGGTTTTGGTTGCATTTCTCTGATAATTAGGAATAATGAGCATTTTTTTCCTGTGTTAGTTGGCTATTCAGCTGTCTTCTTAGAGAAGTTTCTGTTTTCTTGCCCACTTATAAATGGGCTTGTTTGCTCTTTACTTTTTTTTTTTTTGCATTGAATTAAAATTTAATTAAATATCATTAATAAAACACAATTCCTTCTCTACAGAAGAATGTGCACATTATCATATTAAAGACATGAACATGTATGATACCTGTCTGAGTTCTGAAGCTATCCTGAGGCCCCACTGCAGAAACCTCTGGACTGAAAGGTGGTCTCAGCAGAGTATGGACCCCTTTGTATGGAGGATTAGCTTCCTCTGGAGAGAGGGGACAACATTTCTGTTTGCTGGGGAGCTCATTCACCTCAAGGACGAGTTGAGGATACAGCATGGCTCTCTTGATTAACTGAAGTTTCCCTTGGGGAGCCAGAAACTAACCTTATTTTTAAATTTGTTTCTTTTTTTAATGTATCTTTTATTAAATCATAACTATATACATTTATGGGGTACAATGTGATGATTTGATAAACAATGTGGAATTCTTATATCAAACTAATTAACATAACCATTACCTCACTCATTTTTGTGTTATGGGCATTTATAATATACTCTTAGTTGTTTTGAAATGTACCTTTGTATTGGGGATATACAAATATCCTCCTTCCAATCACCCTCCTCTTCCCCTTCCCTCTTCCACCTCTCCTCTCATTCTTTCTGGACTATCTTTGTATTTTATCATTTGTATGAACGTGTAAATATTTATATACTGGTTTCATAACAGTACTGAGTACATTGGACATTTTCCCCCCCATTCTTGAGATACTTTACTAAGAAGAATATGTTCCAGCTCCATCCGGGTAAACATGAAAGATGTGAAGTCTCCCTCTTTTCTATGGCTGCATAGTATTCCATGGTATACATATTCCACAATTTGTTTATCCATAGATTGGTTAATGGGCATTTAGGCTATTTCTACAACTTGGCTATGGTGTGTTTGCTCTTTTCTTATTGATTAATTTGAGTTTGATTTTGGTTATCCAGCCTTTGTCAGATTCATGACATGAAAATATCATTTCTCATTTTGAAGGCTGTTTGCTTTAATTGTTGTATCCTTAGCAATGCAGAAGATTTTTAGTTTAATTAAGTCCTATTTATTCAAACATATGGTTTAATTCTTATTTTTAAATTGATTTTTTGTCTAAATGATTTATCCATTGTTGTAAGTGGGATATTGAAGATCTCTACTAATAGTGTATTATTA
This sequence comes from Otolemur garnettii, assembly GCF_000181295.1. Taxonomy (NCBI): domain Eukaryota; kingdom Metazoa; phylum Chordata; class Mammalia; order Primates; family Galagidae; genus Otolemur; species Otolemur garnettii. The sequence continues at coordinate 36,561,640 of NW_003852396.1, forward strand.
TTACACCCTTTATATTAGTGAATATTTGTTTCATATATTTAGATGCTTTTATTTTGAGTGCCTATATTTACAATTGTTAAGTATCCTTCAGAATTGACTTGTTTTAATTATATAATGACTTTTTGTTTTACCTCTTGAGACAGTTTTGGCTTAAAGTGTATTTTATCTGACATACTTATGGCCACCCCTACTGTCTTTTCTTTCCATCTGCATGGAATATCCTATCCCTACATTTTTAGTTTATTATTTTTTTAAAGATGAAGTAAGTGTCTTTTAACAACATATACCTGTTTTTATTTTTATCCGTTAGTTCACTCTATGTCATTTCATTGGAGAATTTATTTCACTTACATTTAAAGAAATTATTGATAGTAAAGAACTTAATATTGCCATTTGTTAATACTATTCTGATTATTTTGCAGATCATTTGTTCATTTCTTCCTTCCTTGGAATAACCCTTTGTGATTTCACAATGTTTTTTAATGGTATGCAAAGATCAACACTTTTACTTTCACCTTCTACATTTTACTTTTGATGTCAACATGTCATTTAGTAGTATACATTTCTTTGAAAAATAATATAGATATAGTAATTTTTATTACCTTGAAAATATACTAGAGTTATGAATGATTTACATGCCATTGTTGCAGTGTTAGATTTTTTTATTTCAAATTAATATCAGGGTACAAATGTTTAGGTTACATTGTTCTCACTTCCAAGGTAAAGTTCAAGTTGTAGAAGAGCCCCTACTACTTAACATCATTAATCATGAAGGAAATGCAAAATACAACAAATAGATGCCACTATACAACCATTAGAGCAGCTAAAATTAAAAAGCATTATCTAATATTAGCAATATTTTCCAGTCACTGGAAATCTCAATCACACACATGATGAAATTTAAAAATTTCTTTTTTTGATATTTTATTTTTATTTATTATTATATATATTTATTAAATCATGACTGTGTACATTGATGCATTTATGGGGTTTAGTGTACTGATTTGATATACAATGTGAAATGCTTACATTGAACTAAGTAACACATCCATCACAATTATACTCTTTTCTTAATAGTTTTGAAATGTATTACTACATCATGCACATTAGATAAGGTTCACCCAAATACCCTCTCTCCTCCCACCTCTCACCTCCCCTCCCCTCTCTCTCCTTTTCTCTTCACTTTCTGGACTATGGTTATGTTCTACCACTTATATGAATTTAGGTGACTATATACTGATTTCATAGTAGTATTGAGTATATTGGATACTTTTTTTTCCATTCTTTTTTTTTTAATTAAATCATAGCTGTGTACATTAATGCAATCATGGGGTAGAGTGTGGTGTATTCATATGCATTTTGAAATACTCTCACTAAACTGGTTAACATAGCCTTCATGTCATTTTCTTAGTTATTGATTTAAGACATTCATACCCGGCTCGGCGCCTATAGCTCAACCGGCTAAGGCGCCAGCCACGTACACCTAAGGTGGCGGGTTCAAATCCCCAGCCCGGACCCGCCATACAACAATGACGGCTGCAACCAAAAAAAATAGCCGGGCGTTGTGGCGGGCGCCTGTGGTCCCAGCTACTTGGGAGGCGGAGGCAGGAGACTCGCTTGAGCCCAGGAGTTGGAGGTTGCTGTGAGCTGTAATGCCACGACACTCTACCCAGGGGGACAGCTTGAGGCTCTGTCTAAAAAAAAAAAAAAGAAAAAAGACATTCATACTCTGCTTTTAAAAAGATTCACTTGTATCCTTGTAGGATCCATTCTTTTTATTTTGCAATTTTTTGACAGTGGCTGGGTTTGAACCCACCACATCCAGTAGACGGGGCCGGTGCCCTACTCCTTTGAGCCACAGGTGCTGCCCAGACACCTGGCTAGTTTTTAGAGATGGGGTGTTCCTCTGGCTCAGGCTGGTCGTGAACCTGTAAGCTCAGGTAATCCAACTACCTTGGCCTCACAGAGTGCTAGGATTACAGGCATGAGTTAAAGACTGCACCTGGCCTTTTTTTTTTTTTTTTCATTCTCAAGATACTTTACTAAGAAGAATATGTTCCAGCTCCATCCAGGTAAACATAAAAGATGTGAAGTCCATCTTTTTATGGCTGCATAGTATTCATGGTGTAGATATATCACAATTAGCAATTCCTCTATTAGGCATATACCCAGATGATCAAAAATTATTTTACAACAAAGACATTTGCACCAGAATGTTTATTGCAGCCCAATTCATATTTGCCAAGACATGGAAACAGCCCAAGTGCCCATTAACCCATGAATGGATTAACAAATTGTGGTAAATATACACCATAGAATACTATGCAGCCATAAGATTTCATTATTTTATAAAACTGTTTGGCAGTTTTAAAAATATGTAAAGGTATACCTACCATGTGCCCCTTAGCAATTCCTATGCAAATGATTTAGTGAAGGTGTGATCTCATGAAAAACCTGTTTAGGATGACAGAAGAGTAGGACAATGCTTGGGAAGATGCTAGAGAGGGATGAAGATTTTGAGGGGCAAGCAATAAGAGGAGTGATAAGGAGCCTCTTGTACATGGTATGGATGACAGTGAACTATAGGAGGATTTGGGTAAAAGTTGATATTCCTTTTCAGCCAGAGCTTCTACAGCAGGGTTGCCCCATGAGATAAGATTCACCAGGGATCATAGTGTGTGTTCATTTTCTTCCTACCACTCTTTTATTTCCCTAAGCAATAGCTTCTCATATGCCCCATTCCCCTGCCCCATTAAAAGGGCAGAAAGACCTGAGTGACTTGGCAAATTTTCCATATTATAAAATAAATGGTATTGTACAAGAAATAAAATCTTCCTAAAGGAATCAACTACATCCCAAAATAAAGTTTCAACAAGTTGAATTTTAGTAATTTCTACTGTTATTCAGAAACATAAAAGAAAACATTTCTGAAAAGTCCCTATTATGTATATATTTGTGGAGGGGCTTCACATTGAGTGATACAGAGTTCAGGCTTCTGGTATCTAAAACAGTATTCTCAAGATAATAGTCCCCAGTGGTCTCAGGACTCTCATTAAAATTTTTATGGCTCTGAGCTTCATTTTCAAGAAATGAAGATGATTTTACCTTTTATATATAGGCGACCTCAAATTCAGAGGGGACATGTGATGACGGGTATTCAAAAAGAAACTTGCCTTAATGCTTATCCCTGAATTATGGGATATGTTAAATCACAGGAAGAGTTATAGAAAGCCACACCTGAGTGGGAGATGAATATTCTTCTTACGGTTTAATAATGTTATGATTTTAAGAGATTGGAAGACTATTCTCCTTCTTTAGAAGGTGGGAATATAGATCATTTTATTCTTTACAATGAGCCTCATTGTATTTGATCTAACAATCAAGTACTTGTGGGTGTTTACTGCTTGTTAGAAGGCATTAAACAGATAGGTGGAAGTTAAGAATGTTATCAGTTTCTTATTCTTGGTAGAGAGTAAAACCAGAAATTGAATGGGGAGGACTTTGAAAAACTGAAACAGAGAATAGGATGGCAAACTCAAGGCAAAAGCCAGGCATAGAAAGAGGGTAAGTCTTTAGAAAAACTAACAGAAGGGGTGACGTGATGTTATATGCATCTTGTTTCCTAGTGGCTTCCAGGGTCATTGGAAAGAATCAAAATAATGTGATTGGGACATATCTCCATCAATACTATACTTGAAAATCATAAGAAAATCAGAAATCACCATGAAAATATAAAACATCAAAGACTCTTACCCCAAATCACTGAGAAAGATTGTGCAAACTATACATTCCATGATACAGAAGAGATTTTCCTCTTTGGAAAGACTTGCCAAGAACGTGTGATGTGTGTATGTGTGGAGAGGCCCTGTTGGATTAAGTTCTACTAGGTTCTGTGATATGACCAGAGTCATAACTAAGGTGTTAATTGATACCACTTTAAGTAAGAACAATGTCTAGAATGTAAAAATGACCATTTCTTTCTAGGTTCTAAGAAACCGCTACTGAAGCTCTAAGAAGTTTTTTTTTTTTTTTTTGCAGTTAATATTCATTAATTCAATTAAGGAAGCATTTAAAATGCATTTATTCTTGCAGTTACATTCTAGGTGACATGATCCTTAAAATCTATTCAAAGATCAGGTAACTATCTTCAGTAAATGTCTAAACAAAATAAATGCTAAGGAAATCAATGTATTGGGAAGGAAGTAGTAAATGCACTGAAGTATTAATCATCAGAGGCTTTCTGGAGAATATGGGATTGTTTTTTCCTTAGGCCATTGAGCTAACCTTAATCAAAAAACTGTGTTTACTCACCTTAGGCTAAAAGCTGGGGAATACGAAACTTTACACAAGTCTCTGCCTCTCTGCCCTGTCTGGTATAGGAGTCATGCTTGTACAGACAGTCTCATTACAGTAAAATGATATGTGAGTCTGTAAGAAGATGACTAACACAGCCTGGAAAGTTTAGAGAAGCTTCCCAGAAGTGGTGACATTTGAATTGTCTTTTCAGGAAAGCTATGTTTTTAGCAGGCAGGAAAGGGCAAGAAGGACTTTGCAAAAACCAAAACAGGACATATTATATTTGAGATTACTAAGATGTTTCTCATATAGATTGGCTGCAGGAAATAAGGATAGACAGGTAAAACCTTGAACTCATGCTAAGGCATTCACACTTAGGGAGACTTTAGAATTAACATGGCTTTAGAGTCAAACATGTAGTCCTCCAGGCTTTTTCTGCCTTGCTGTTAATATGCTGTGCAGGTATTCTTAGCACCTGTATCACCTTTGGCAAAATAAGTCCCTTTCTGAACCATTGCTTCCTCATTGTAATCAAGAATAGCATTTATCACTTAGGGTAGATATGAGGATATATGAGACTGTATAACTGAAACTCTAAATAAAGATTAGAAGTTATAATAAACTCCCCATTATCTGGCACCCATAGAGATTGGTGGATTCTGGATGAATGTAGTTTCTAGTTGCTTGAGAGTTAATATTAAAAATAGGCTTAACTCATTCTATACCCCATACTTTACCATACCATACTATTAACTCTGTATTGACTTGATATTAATATCAAAATACATTAGCTAAAAGTAAATTAAGACAAACATCCCTTACTGTGGCACAGTTTTACTGTATTACAGAACAACTTTGTAAATGCAGTGTACAGTTTTAGTCAAATGCCAGTTAATACACTTTTAAATTTCACTCTCATATTTTTTTTAACTTCAAGTAACACACATTAATACTGAAAACTGTTACAGAGAACACACAAGAGCTGTAGGAGTAATGCATGAAATGTGGGCTTGCTGAGGGCTGGGAGCATGAAGTTTAAGCTCTGTGTTTTATTTTTTTTTTCTTTTTTTGGCTGAGTTGTTATGCCTTGCTTGAGTTCCAGATAATAGGGAGTTTACCGTATTGGTATTAACTAGCTTGTAAGCAAACCAGGTTCAAAAGACATCCATATTGAAAAGACATAGCATTATCATATATTTGATGTTAAAAAGCAGATAGTAGTAAAAAATAGGACTAGGAGAGGAAGGTGCCATACTGACACTTTCCATTAGAAAGAGTACAGGGACTAAAAAAGAAAGATTATAGTGTCAGTGAACAGATATCTGAAATTTTGGAAGGGACTTATTGGAGTAAAAAGATGTAGGAAGAGTAAAAAAAAAAAAAAGGAGTCTAATGGTGACTCTGTGATTTCTATAAATAACTCAAATAGGAAATACAATGAAAGCTTCACAGTATGTGGGGCAATATGGCCAATTCTGCTCTAAAGCCTTTTATTACTACTTGGAAGACAAGCTGGCATTGAAGATCTTCCAGAAGATATCAGAGATTCTTTTTCTGATACAGGCTGAAATTGGAAAGTCATACAAAGTAAGTGTTAACTGAAACAATAGGAATGCAAAAAGTTTTCCTTTAGAGGTAAATAGATTGGGAAATCTTTTTTTCTTTTTTCTTTTTTGTAGGGACAGAGTCTCACTTTATCACCCTCGGTAGAGTGCCATGGCATCACACAGCTCACAGCAACCTCCAATTCCTGGGCTTAGGCCATTCTCTTGCCTTGGCATCCGGAGTAACTGGGACAACAGGCACCGGCCACAGTCCCTGGCTATCTTTTTGTTGCAGTTTGGCCGGGGCTGGGTTTGAACCCGCCACCCTTGGTATATGGGGCCAGCACCCTACCCACTGAGCTACAGGCACCACTCAAGATTGGGAAATCTTCAGAGGGAAGTGTCTATGTGAAGTAGGTTCAAAGATAAGCCAGGACTCTTAGTTTAAGATCACTTAAGTAGTTTTGGTTCCTCCTTAGGGTCTTTGTGTTAACTGTGCCCTGCAAAGTGTTCTGTCCTGTTCATCACATATTGTTTATTATATTCTCCATTTAAATACATCTCTTCCTCAGAGAAGGTTTACAAACTCCACAAACTGTGGTAGTGATTCACCATCATATCATATGTTTATGTGTGGTTTTATTTTGTGGTTTCCATGTATAGCATTGCTGGCCACATCATGGGCATTCAGTCACTGTATGTTGAATCAGTTCATGAGCTCTGGATGGCCATGTAACCACTCTGTTCCTTGCTTTCATATTTTGTAAAATTAGAACCAAAATTCTCCACAGAACCTTGAGAGGATGATGTGAGACAGTTGTGTCTAACCCTAGCATGTTATCTGGCACAATATTGGTATTGAGTAGGTGCTGAATACCTGACCTGACTCCTTTTGCATTTTTTGCATACAACTGCAATGCAGATAGGATATGGTAACTCTTCAATTAACAATGGAATTGTTTTGTATTTTGTCTTTCATCTTTGTGAATCCTTCTTAATAATTTCCAGCCAGTGTTCCTCTTTTTCTCTACTAGCTCTTCTAACACTGGGTTCCTTATTTTACTCCTCTTCATTTTTAACAGTAACTGAAGTGAAAATAAAAATTCTAAGGAGAGTCTTCATGTTCCTTATCACTTCACACAATATCACTCTGCCTTTTTCTCTTAAGGAGATGAATAACCAAAATAGAAATATTATTTGCAAAATTGACATAAGGAACTTGATTTCATTCTTTTCAGATCTGTACTGCAAAGCAAACCACTTATGCATACCAGCTGGGAAATGTTCTGAAGGTTCTTCTAAAAACTCAAAAGTTGATCAGAGTATCATGACCAGAATATGGCATTCTCAATAGAGCCTCTATCTTCAACATCTGTCAACATATGAATTCCTCTATATTCATAGAGGAATTTACATTAAACATCTGTCAACATATTAAAGCCTCTGTTTTCCAGATCTGTCAACATATTAATTCCAAGTTAGTACATTATATTATATTGGATTCTAAAAAAATAGTCAATGAGAAGTTCTTAAGAACTCAAAAATTTTGGCTATTTCTTATTGTATGAAGAAAGATTAATATTGTATATGTCAAGCTTCGATTATTACCACAGATAAAAACCCAGAAGTTGCAACATGTTAATTAATCTGGTCCAGTCATTGTCACAAATATCACCTTTATATCCATGAATTATGGAGAGTACTGATGAAGACAGAATCAAAAGAAATGTGAAATTTGGGCAGCTCCTGTGGCTGAGTGAATAGGGCACTGGCTTCATATACCTAGGGTGACAGGTTCAAACCCAGACCCGGCCAAACTGCAACAAAAAAGCAGCCGGGTATTGTGGCTAGAGCCTGTAGTCCCAGCTACTTGGGAGGTGGAGGCAACGGAATTGCCCAAGCCCAAGAGCTGGAAGTTGTTGTGAGCTGTGATGCCACAGCACTTTCCCGAGGGTGACAAAGTGAGACTCTGTCTCTAAAAAAAAAAAAAAAAAAAAGGAAAGGAAGAAATAACAAAAAGAAATGTGAAATTTCTTTTAGAAATTTTCACCAGTCTTTCCAGAATTTTTTTAAACGATTTTCTAAATTAATTTTAAATTATTGAATTATTTAATTCATTCAATCACTGTTTGTTAAGCACTTCTGAGTGCCAGGGTACCATTAGATTACAAAAAGCATTTGAAAAATATGGGATCTCAAAATCCAGTAGGTGAGATCAAAGAATTTTTATTCATCTTTTGCCTCTTCTTCGCAGATCCAGGATGGAGAAAAGAGAGATCAAGAGTCCTTTAGTGGCTAGAATCCAAGAAGAGTTTTGGAGCCACCCTGTGGCACTGGCACATATTCTCATACTAGAATCTTTCTTGTCACCATTCAGACTCTTCTGACACTGATATTTTTCATGTGCATTTAACTTCCTTGTCTCAGGTTCTCTAAGAACCCTACACTTGTGCAGGATTCCTGAATTAAAGTCCAGGTAGCATCAATGCATAAAGAGCTTTTTACAATTATCTCAGAGCCTCGATCAAGAGCTCCTCTGCACCATTGGTAGAAAGTGTTTTTACCCACAAGGAAGATGAGCAATCACACTGCTGTAAGCACATTCCTTTTGTGGGGATTTTCCAGTTTCCCAGACCTACAGATCCTGCTCTTTGTGATGATTTTCTTCTCCCATGTGACCATCCTAGCTGCAAACATGTCCATAATGGTGGCCATAAAGCTTAATCACAACCTTCACACTCCCATGTATTTTCTGCTCTGTGGCCTGTCTTTATCAGAAACCTGTACTACTATGGTAGTCATCCCCCGCATGTTAGTGGACTTGCTCTCAGAAAATAAGACCATTTCTCTCCCTGAATGTGCCACACAGATGTTTTTCTTTTTTGGCTTGGCAGCCAACAACTGTTTCATCATGGCTGCCATGTCCTATGACCGGTACACAGCCATCCACAACCCACTGCACTATCACACCCTTGTGACAAGAAAGACCTGCTTGCATTTGATGATGACTTCTTGGGTGGTTGGATTCCTGATTTCACTGTGGATTGTCATCACTATATTCAACTTGTCTTTTTGTGACTTGAACACTATCCAGCACTTCTTCTGTGACATCTCACCTGTTGTCTGCCTTGCTTGTGATTACACTTCTTTTCATGAAACCATTATTTTTGTGCTCTCTGCCTTTGTGTTGGTGGGCAGCTTTGTTTTAATCATGATTTCTTATGTCTTCATTGTGTTCATAGTCGTGAAAATGCCCTCTGCAGAAGGAAGGTATAAGGCCTCCTCCACTTGCTCCTCCCACCTCACTGTTGTGTCCATACATTATGGATTTGCTTGCTTTGTCTATTTGAAGTCCAAGGACAGTGACTCCTTCTCTGAAGACATGCTGATGGCTGTGACATACACAGTGTTGACACCTCTGCTTAACCCCATCGTTTATAGTTTAAGAAATAAAGACATGCAGATAGCTCTAAGAAAATCACTAGGCAGGTTTTCCCCTCTGATGACAAATAAAGTTTTTAAAATTGAAAAAATTATCTTACAAGGGTACAAGGAAATCTTTCTAAAAGTAGAATATAAACATCTTAACACAATAACTAAGAAAATGACATAAAGGCTATGTTAACCAGTTTGATGAAAATATTTCAAATTGTATATGAAAACACCACACTGTACCCCATGATTGCATTAATGTACACAGCTATAATTTAATAAAAAAATTTAAAAATTACTCAGAATAGATAAATAAAAGTGAAATAAGTATAGTACTTCTAAACAAGTCATAACTTTGTATACAAAGCAGTTAAAGTATTGTCCAGTAGCCTGGTATGTTCCGGCCTCATCATTTTCTACAACACAGAAGATGCAGTTTTAAAAGTTATATGATAATATGTGAATGTGTGTTTATGCACATTTGCATGTAATAAAAATATTAAAAATGTTTTGGAACACTGTATTTTATTTTATTTATTTTTATTATTGGGGATTAATTGAGGCTACAAGAAGCCAAGTTACAGTGATTATATTTGTTAGGTAAAGTCCCTTTTATAATTATGTCTTGCCCCCAAAAGATGTGTCTCACACCAAGACTTCACACTCTTCCCTCCTTATTTCTCTCTACTCTTGATTTCCCCCACACCCATTCCTCCTTTCTCTCTGCTCTCCCTTTTCCCCACTCCCTACCATGTACTAGGTAATTGATTGTCTTCATATCAAAATTGAAAACATATGATTCATGGTTCTCCATTCTTGTGATGCTTTACTAATAAGAATGTGTTCCACTTCCATCCAGGTTAATACATAGGATGTAATTCTCCATCTCTTTTAATAGCCGAATGGTATTCCATGGTATACATATACTACAGCTTGTTAATCTATTCCTAGGTTGGTGGGCATTTAGGCTATTTTCACATTTTGTGATTGTAAATTGAGTTCCAATAAACAGTCTAGTGCAAGTGTGTTTATAGTAGAAGGATTTTTTTCCTTCTGGGTAGATGCCCAGTAATGGGATTGCAAGATCAAATGGAAAGTCGAGTTTGAGTTCCCTGAGGGTTCTCCATACTTCCTTCCAAAAAGCTTGTATTAGTTTGCAGTCCCACTAGCAGTGTAAAAGTGTTCCTTTCTCTCCACATTCATGCCAGCATCTGCAGTTTTGAGATTTTGTGATGTGGGCCATTCTTGTTGGTGTTAGATAGTATCTCAGGGTGGTTTTGATTTGAATTTCTCTAATAATTAGGGATGATGAGCATTTTTTCATATGTTGGCTCTTTCATGTAGATTAATTTGAGTTCTCTGTAGAACTTAGTTATCAAGCTTTTGTCTGAATCAAAATATGCAAATATCCTTTCCCAGTGTGTAGGTTGTCTATTTCCTTTGGTTGTTATCTTCTTACTTATACAGAAGCTTTTCAGTTTAATTAAGTCCCATTCGTTTATTTTTGTTGTTGTTGCAATTGCCACGAAAGTCTTCTTCATAAAGTCCTTTTCACGCTGATATCTTTCAGTGTTTTTCCTATGCTTTCTTTGAGGATTTTTTAAAATCATATCATGCCTTATATGTAAGTCTTTTATTCATCTTGAATCAATTTTTGTAAGAGGAGAAAGATGAGGGTCCAGTTTCAGTGTTTTACATGTGGATATCCAGTTCTCCCAGCACCATTTATTGAATAGGGATTCATTCCCCCAATGTTATTCTTTCATTTATTGAAGATTAGTTGGTTCTAAGATGTTAGTTTCATTTCCTGGTTTTCTGTTCAATTCCAAATGTCTATGTCTTTATTTTTGTGCCAGTACCATGCAGTCTTGACCACTATAGCCTTGTGGTATAGCCTAAATTCTAGTAGGCTGATGCCCCTAGCTTTGTTTTTATTACTAAGAACTGCCTTATCTATATGGGTTTCCCTCCCACTGTGGACACTGTATTTTCATAGTAGCAGTTAGTTTTTGAGAAATAAAGAAAATCACAGTAAGTAGAGCAAGAGATCAAAGCAGAAAAAGAAAAAAAAAAGGAGGAAAGGAAGAAGTGGAGGAAGACAGAAAGGAAGGTGGAAGAAAGGGAGGGAAAAGAGGAAGGGAGGGAGTAAAAGAAAAAGAAAGAGAATTAACTAGTACAATTAATCAAAAAGGAAGGGACGAGTACAAATACATGCAGTTAGAACTAAAAATGAGGATATGATCACAATACAGGGAAAATTAAAAGTAGCTTAAGATAACTCTAGGTTTAACCATATTCAACGAAATTTAAAATTAGAATGAAATGGATAAATTTCTGGAAAAATTAAACTTACATCAAGCTGAAAAAACAGTAAAGGAATCTATTCTTTTCACAGTAGTGCCAAAGAAGATGAAATATTTGGGAGTTTACCTAACATAGAATGTGAAAGATGTGTATTAAGAGAACTATGAAACTCTAAGAAAATAAACAGCTGAAGATGTTAACAAATGGAAAAACATACCATGTTCATGGCTGGGAAGAATCAACATTGTTAAAATGTCCATACTACCCAAAGCAATATACAATTTTAATGCAATCCCCATTAAAGATCTACTGTCATAATTTATAGATCTCAAAAAAAAAATACTTCATTTTATATGGAATCAGAAAAAATCTCAAATAGCTAAGACACTGCTCAGAAATAAAAACAAGGGAGGAAGAATGACACTACCAGACCTCAGATTATACTATAAATAGATAGTGATCAAAACTGCATGGTACTGGCACAAAAACAGAGAGGTAGATGTATGGAACAGAATATTGAACCAAGAGATGAACTCAGCTACTTACTGTTATTTGATCTTTGATAACCTAATTAAAAACATTCAGTAGGGAAAAGATTCCCTATTTAACAAATGGTTCTCAGTGAACTGGCCTGTGACCTGTAGAAGGCTGAAACTGGACCCATATCTTTCACCATTAACTAAGATAGACTCTCACTGGATTAAAGATATAAACTAAAGACATGAAACTATAAAAATACTAGAAGAAAGTGTAGGGAAAACTCTTGAAGAAATTGGCCTGGGTGAATATTTTATGAGGAGGACCCCCCCCACCCCCAGGCAAATGAAGCAACACCAAAAATACATTACTGGGATCTGATTAAACTAAAAATCTTCTGCACAGCCAAGAACACAGTAAGTAAAGCAAGGAGATAACCCTCAGAATGGGAAGATATTTACAGGTTAGGTCTCTGAAAAAAGTTTAATAACCAGAATCCACAGAGAACTCAAACTTATTAGCAAAAAAGAACAAGTGATACCATCTCAGGGTGGTCAAGGGACTTGAAGAGAATCTTATCTGAAGAAGACAGGTGCCTGGCCTACAGACTCATGAAAAAATGCTCATCATCCTTAATTATCAGAGAAATGCAAATCAAAACTACTTTGGAATATTCTCTAACTCCAATAAGATTAGACTACATCACAAAATCCCCAAACCAGAGATGTTGGCATGGATGTGGAAAAAATGGAACACTTCTACACTGCTGGTGGGAATGCAAACTAATATGTTCCTTTTGGAAAGATGGAGATCACTTAGGGATCTAAAAATAGAACTGCCATTTGATTCTTCAATTCCTCTATGAGACATATATCCAGAAGGCCAAAAATCACATTATAACAAAGATATTTGCACCAGAATGTTTATTGCAGTCCAATTCATAATTGCAAAGTCCTGGAAGAAGCCAAGTGCCCATCGACCCATGAATGGATCAATAAATTGTGGTATTTGTACACCATGGAATATTATGCAGCCTTAAAGAAAGATGGAGACTTTACCTCCTTCATGTTTACATGGATGGAGCTGGAACATATTTTTAGCAAAGTATCTTAAGAATGGAAGAAAAAGTATCCAATGTACTCAGCCTTACTATGAAACCAATTTATAGCTTTCATATGAAAGCTATAACCCAATTATAACTGAAGAATATGGGGAAAGGGAGAGGAGGGGAGGGAGGATGATGGGTGGAGGGAGGGTAATTGGTGGGACCACACCTACAGTGCATCTTACAACATTACATGTGAAACTTACTAAATGTAGAACATAAATGTCTTCACACAATAATTAAGAAAATGTCATGAAGACTATGTTAACCAGTTTGATGAAAATATTTCAAATCATATATAAAACCAGCACATTGTACCCCATGACTTCATTAAAGTACACAGCTATGATTTAATAAAAAAAAAATAAATTGTGGTATATGTACACCATGGAATATTATGCAGCTTTAAAGAAAAATGGAAACTTTACTTCTTTCATGGTTACATGGAAGGAGCTGGAACATATTCTTCTTAGCAAAGTATTTCAAGAATGGAAGAAAAAGTATACAATGTATTCAGCCCTACTATGAAACCAATAGCCCAAGAGATAGCCCAAGAAGAAGGGGAAAAAGGAGAGGGAGGGGAATGGAGGAGTAGGATGGGTGGAGGGAGGGTAATTTATGGGACCACAAGTACAGTGCATTTTACAAGGGTACACGTTAAATTTACTAGGTGTAGAATATAAATGTCTTTTTTATTTAATTAATTATTTTTTATTAAATCATAACTTTGTATATTGATGCATTTATAGGGTTCATGGTACTGCTTTGATATACAATGTGAAATGTTTACATTGAACCAAGAAACACATCCACCACAATTATACTCATTTCTTAATAGTTTTGAAATGTACCATTGCATCATGCACATTAGGTGAGGTGCCCCCAAATACCCACCCTTCTCCCATGTCCCCTCTCCCCTCCCCTCTCTCCTCTTCACTTCTACTTTCTGGACTATAGTTATGTTTTGCCATTCATATGAGTGTGTCAGTGGTTATATATTGATTTCATAGTAGTATTGAGCACATTGAATACTTTTTATTCCATTATTGAGATACTTTACTAAGAAGAATATGTTCCAGCTCCATCCAGGTAAACATAAGAGATGTGAAGTCTCCATCTTTTTTGTGGATGCATAGTATTCCATGGTATACATATACCACAATTTGTTAATCCATTCATGGGTCGATGGGCACTTGGGCTGTTTCCATGTCTTGGCTATTATGAATTGGGCTGCAATAAACATTCTGGTGCAAATGTTTTTGTTGTAAGATGATTTTTGATCATCTGGGTATATATCTAGTAGAG
>NW_003852396.1:36576122-36578195 GCF_000181295.1 Otolemur garnettii
TCTTTCCAAAAAGGTCATATTAGCTTGCATTTCCACCAGCAGTGTAGAAGAGTTCCCTTCTCTCCACATCTGTGCTAACATCTGTAGTTTTGGGATTTTGTGATGTGGGATAATCTAACTAGAGTTAGATGATATCTCAAAGTGGTTTTGATTTGCATTTCTCTGATGATTAAGGATGATGAGCATCTTTTCATGTGTTTGTAGGCCATGCACCTGTCTTCATCAGAGAAGTTTCTGTATAAGTCTCTTGCCCACATAGAAATGGGGTTATTTACTCTTTTCTTATTGATTAGTTTGAGTTCTCTGCAGATTCTAGTTATCAGACTTTTGTCAGAAGCATAACCAGCAAAAATCTTCTCCCATTCTGAAGGTTTTCTGTTTGCTTTACTTACTGTGCTCTTGGCTGTGCAAAAGCTTTTTAGTTTGATCAGAACCCAGTAATGTATTTTTGGTGTTGCTTCAATTGCCTGGGGGGTCCTCCCCATATATATTCTCCCCAGCCAATTTCTTCAAGTGTTTTCCCTGCACTCTGTTCTAGTATTTTTATAGTTTTCATGCCGTAAGTTTAAAGCAGTGAGAGTATATGTGAGAGTTAATGGTGAAATTTGGGAGTCCAGTTTCAGTCTTCTGCAGGTCGCCAACCAGTTCACCCAGCACCATTTGTTAAATAGGGAATCTTTCCCCCACTGAATATTTTTGATAGGCTTGTCAAAGATCAAATGATGATAAGCAACTGGGTTCATCTCTCGGTTCTCTGCTCTGTTCCATAAATCTACCGTTCTGTATTTGTGTCAGTACCATGCTGTTTTGATCACTATAGATCTATAGTATCGCCTGAAGTCTGGTAATGTTATACCTCCTGCTTTTTTCTTATTTCTGAGTAATGCATTTGCTATTTGAGGTTTTTTTCTGATTCCATATAAAACAAAGCACTATTTTTTCAAGTTTTTTGAAGTACACCAATGGTGTTTTAATAGGGATTGCATTAAATCTGTAGATTGCTTTGGGTAGTATGGACATTTTAACAATGTTGATTCTACCCAGCCATGAACATGGTATGTTTTTCTGTTTGTCAACATTTTCAGCTGTTTCTTTTCTCAGAGTTTCATAGTTCTCTTTATAGAGATCTTTCACATCATTTGTTAGGTAAACCCCCAGATATTTCATTTTCTTTGGCACTATGGTAAAAGGAAGAGTCCTTAATTGTTTTTTCATCTTGATTATTGTTGGCGTATATAAAAGCTACTGACTTGTAGTATTGATTTTGTATCCTGAGATGTGGCTGTATTCCTTGATCACTTCTAAGAGTTTTGAAGTTGAATCCCTGGGATTTTACAGGTATAGGATCATGTCATCAGTGAAGAGTGAGAATTTGATCTCCTCTGACTCTATTTGGATACCTTTGATTGCCTTCTCTTGCCTGATTGCAATAGGTAAGACTTCCATTACTGTATTAAATAGAAGTGGAGATAGTGGGCATCCTTGCCGTGTTCCTGATATGAGTGGAAATGTTTTCAATTTTATACCATTCAATGTGATATTGGCTGTGGGTTTGCTGTAGATGGCCTCTATCTGTTTAAGAAATGTCCCTTCTATGCCTATTTTCTTAAGAATACTGATCATGAAAGGATGCTGGATATAATTAAAGGCTTTTTCTGCATCAATTAGGAGAATAATATGGTCTTTGTTTTTGCTTTTATTGATGTAATGTATTATATTTATAGATTTGCCAATGTTGAATCAACCTTGTAACCCTAGAATAAAACCAACTTGATCATGGTATATAATTTTCTTTATGAAATGATAACTATGTACATTAATGCAATTCTGGGGGTCCAGTGTGGTGTTATCACACACAATTTGAAATATTTTCATCAAACTGGTTAACATAGCCTTCATGACATTTTCTTAGTTATTGTGTTAAGATGTTCATATTCTACTCTTAGAAAGATTCACTTGTACACTTGTAAGATAAACCATAGAAGTGATCCTTCCAATCACCCTCTCTCCACCCATTCTTCTCACCCCTCTCCCTCCCCCTTCCCCATATTATTAGGCTGTTATAAGGTTATG
>NW_003852396.1:36582251-36606067 GCF_000181295.1 Otolemur garnettii
GTCAAGATTTCTAGTTCCTTATTGTTGAATCTAGGAATGTGGTGTGCTTCCAGGTATTGGTCCATTTCCTTCAGATTTTCATATTTCTGAGAATAGAGATTTTTGTAGTAATCATTGAGGATTTTTTGAATTTCTGAAGTGTCTGTTGTTATTTCTCTTTTATCACTTCTGATAGACAATATTAGAGATTTTACATTTCTATTTCTGGTTTGGTTTGCCAAGGGTTTATCAACTTTGTTAATTTTTTCAAAAAACCAACTTTTTGTTTCATCGATCTTCTGAATGATCCATTTGTTTTCAGTTTCATTTAATTCTGCCCTAATTGTGGTTATTTCTTTTCTTCTCCTGGGTTTGGAGTTGGAATGTTCTTCCTTTTCTAGGTGCCTGAGATGATCCATTAAGTTTTTGGCTTCCTTTCTTTCTATAGCCAAAATTGATTTCTAAATTTACAATGCTATAAATTTCCCTCTTTGACTGGCTTTGCAGTATCCCACAGGTTTTGATAATTTGTATCCTCGTTATCATTTAGTTACAAACATTTGGTAATTTCCTTCTTAATCTTGTCTTTGACCTAGCTATCAGTCAGCCTAAGATTATTTAGCTTCCATGATTGTTTGAGTATGGAGATTCCCATTGCTGTTGAGTTCATCTTTTATTGCATGTTGGTCCAAGAAGATACAAGGAATAATTTCTATACTTTTAAATTTGCTGAGGTTAGAGTGTCCTAGGATATAATCTATTTTGGAGGATGACCCATGGGCTGATGAGAAGAATGTATATTCAGTTTTGTTAGGGTGAAATGTTCTGTAGAAGTCTGTAAAGTTCATTTGCCCTAGGGTCAGGTTTAAGTCTAATATTTCTTTGTATAGTTTTTCTTGAAGGATCTATCCAAAACTGTCAAAGGGGTGTTAAATCTCCAACTATTATAGTGCAGGAAGATATCAAGTTGTTCATATCTATTAGGGTATGTTTTATGAATTGAGGAGCATTCTGGTAGGGTGCATAAATGTTCATTATTGAAATCTCTTCATGTTGGGTGTTTCCCTTGACAAATATGTGGTGAATTTCCTTATCTTTCTTGGTTTAAAGCCAATTGTATCTGCTACTAAAATTGCAACCCCTGCTTTTTTCTGGTTTCCATTTGCATTTATTACACAAGTCCATTCCTTCACCCTGAGTCTATTTTTGTCCGGTAAGGTAAGGTTCTTGTATACAGCAGATATCAGGTCTGAGTTTATGTATCCAGTCAGCCAGCCTGTGCCTCTTTAGAGAACAATTTAAACCATTCACATTAATTGAGAGGATCAATAACCCTGGTTGTGTTTTGGGTGTCATGATTTTCCAATGTCCAGTGGACATTTTTAATCCTTTAACCACTGTGGAAGTTGGGTTTTGTTCAAGAAAATACTGGGTGAGTTTCTTTTGGAGGTAGAACACTGCACTGGTTGTTGTGGAGGATGGGTCTGAGAATATCCAGGAGAGCTGGTGTAGTTATGGCAAAATTCTTCAACATGTCTATATCATTAAACTATTTGATTTCTCCATTGCAAATGAAACTCAGTTTAGCTGGATAGAAGATCCTGGGCTTGAAGTTATTTTGTTTTAAGAGATTGAAGGTTGATGATCATCTTCTTCTGCCTTGAAACGTTTCAGCTGGGAGATCTGCAGTTATTCTGATATTTCTCCCTTTGTAGGTGATGCTTTTCTTACATCTGGCTGCTTGTAAAATTTTCTCTTTCATCTTAACTGGGAAATTTAATCACAATGTGTCTAGGAGATGCTTTATTTGGATTGAGTCTTGCTAGGGTTCTGAAACTGTCTGCTATCTGAAGTTCTGAAACTCTTGCAATGTTTGGGAAATTCTCCTCCAAAATATTTTGGAGTAGAGCATCTGTACCTTTAGGATCATCCTCTTCTCCTTCGGGAATTCCTATAAGATGAATGTTTGATCTTCTGGAGTGATCCCACAACTCTCTCAGGGAATGATCAGTTTTTGCTCTCCATTTGTCTACCTCTTTGAGCATTTGGGAATGTTTAAAAGCTTTGTCCTCAGTTTCAGAGATACTTTCTTCTGCCCTGGCAACTCTGTTAGTGAGGGATTCTACTGTATTTTGGAGCTCTTCAATTAAATTTTTCATTTCCTTGAGCTCTGCTATCTCTTTACTCATTATGTCCATATCTTTGGTTACTTGGCTTTGAATTCATTAATTTCTTGAGGAAAGTTTAGAACTACTCTTTGGAATTCAATTTCCATCTTTTCCTCTATTCTATTTTTCTTATTTGCAATCCATATTCTGAATTCAGTTTCTGACACTGCTGCCATTTGTTATGCATGGCATCTTCAGTTGTATCTCCTTTGTTATTTTTTGGAGGGGTTGATCTACTCTGGTTATTCATGTTGCCAGAGTTCTGTTGTGTCCACACCATGCTTACTTTCTACTGTTTGGTTATAGAATTGGTAGGGTGAGATTGAATTGAAGTTCCCAGGTAGTATAGATAGCCCCTTACCAAAGCTCTAGGCTTTGTAATTGTGGCTTAGCTCCTACAACCTTACAAAGAACCCTTTCAGAGTTTTACCAGAGACTATTAGGACCTACTTGGTGAGATAGTGCAGGCTAGCTTTTTTTGATATCAGCCAACCTCTACCCTATCCTAAGAAACCACCCTATTAGATTTAAATCTCAACTGTGAAGAGATACAAACAGCTGCAGCACCCAGCCCCCATACTTCAGTTCTTTTCCACTACAGAACTTCAAAGATCAACCTCAGAATGCCCCAGAGTGGACAGCTCAAGAAACAGGTTCCAATCAAAATATCTCTGGTAGTGCAAACTGCCCAATAGAGAGGGATTCAAGGACAATTCAAAGCAAAGGGATTCAAAGAACAATTAGAGCCAGGGATCCACACTCCCACCTGCCAGACTCAGTCCACACTGTTGTCTGCTTTTCTGCTCACAGGCCCAGCTGAAGCCAGGGGCAAAGCCCTTGCCCAGTAGTGTCAGTCCACACAGCTCGTCTCTGGAGTAGGATCTAGAGTAGTGCCTGCCAAACTAGTTGGAGTCAGGTGACCACTCCCCCTCTTGCCAATCTTTGGCCACTGCTTGGTAAGCTTCTGTTTGCAGGCTCTGTTAGAATCCGGGCACTGGGCCTGCCCTCTGTTCTCAGTCCACACACAGGTAGCCTCTGCTTGCCAGACCAGTTGGAGTCAAGGGACCACACTCCAGCTTCCAGTCTCAGGGCACTGCCTGGCAAGCCTCTGTTTGAAGGCTCTGTTAGAGTCAGGGCACCACTGTCCGCCCCTAGGTCTCAGTCCTCACCTCATACGCCTCTGCTCACCAGCCCTGCTGGAGGCAGTGGAGTACTCCCTAGCCCTCAGGGCTTGATTCACACACAGTAAGCCACTGCTCAAGGGTTCTGGTGGAATCAGGAGACCACACCCTTGCTCTTAGGTCACAGTCCATGCCTACCAAGCCTCTGCTTGAAAAATGCTCAACAACCCTAATCATCAGTGAATCTCAAATCAAAACCACTTTGAGTATCACCTAGCCCAGTGAGAATAGCTCACATCACCAGGTCCCAAAGGTGCAGGGTGATTGAGTTCAGACCTTGTCTATAAGAACAAAATAAACTGAAAGCTTCTCAACCACACTCATAGACACTGAAGAAAATGAAATAAATTCAAAGTAGTAATAAAAAATTACTATCACTGTAGAATTCCATAGCCAGCTAAATTCTCTGTGGACCAGCTGTAACTAGTAAAACCACTTTCCTGAAACTGGCCATGTCTTCTGAGGGCTGAATGCAACAATAGAAATACTAAGACAAGTTGTATTAGACACAAAAAGTGGTGAAGGAACAACCTCCTCCACCCACTCACTACCTTTCATATCTCTTAAAGCCCCATCCTGAACACTGCTCTATGACATGCTCTTTTTGCTTGAATTCCCTGATTGTCCCATACCCTAAGTCTGCCTGAAAGTGTGAGGCTAACATTTTGCCTCAGACCATTCTCTTTTTGTTGATTCAAAAAGTTATTTGTTAAGCACTTATTTGGTCCCAGGCACTCTCTTAGGCAGGTGGTATATAGTGGTGACCAAATTGATATGGTCACTATTCTTATAGAGCTTATTATTAAATGTGGTGATCAAACAAAGAACATATCACACATTTAAATGTATGAAGAAATCTCAAGCTGATAAGCCTCTTGGGAAAAGAGACAGATGGGATTTATAGGGAGTACTTGACATTATTAACCAGGCAACTACAAATGAAGAATCACAAAGAATGTCAAAGACGTCTTTTATTTCAGGGTTAAGTTACCTATTGCGGACTGATCCAGGGTCCTCTTGGGGAAAGATTGAACAGTAGCTCCTTTCATGTCTCCAAGTCACCTTATGATGTCTGGAACTTAGAATTAGTAAACACCTCATGATCATATTGATTGGCAGAGGGACCCCCAATTATCTTCCACATAAATCTCCTCTACTTTAGCTTCATCCTTTATCCTCTCACCATTCTATTACACAAGCATGAAATATTCAAGTGTTGTGACAGGTAAAGCTATTCATTCTGGAAAAGGTCACTGAGTTAGTGACCTGGTTCAAGGACATAGAAAATAGACATGAGGATCTAATTACATTTGTTTTTCACAATACAAAACAAGATGCATCATTTGTTCTTCCTACTCTAAGAGTCTGGGGTGCTTTGGCCTACAAATGGAAATTTAACCAATTTCCACTAAGGTGGTCTATAGCTGAAAATATACTATGAAGTGAGATTTTGGGAACATTTCCAGGTGGTCTTCTGGTCACCAACATTGGATGAATATTTGGGAAAATTCCCAGAAAAATTACCTTTTGTATTATGCTCTGTATGAGTCCATGAAGTAGAACTAGTAGATACTCAAAACAGATGCACAATTTTTACTTATTTATAGAACAGATTTTCACTCCAGAGGTAAAAATGTCATCACTCTATTTGTTAGTCTCATGAAGATGTACCTTGTTAGCAAAGTACAATTGCCTTCCACTTAGTCCAAAGCAGCTAAAACCATTTTGAAAAGGAAGTTTGCAATAGCTATTAAACATTTTAAGCAGGTATACTCTGTCTCATCAGTCTCACATTAATGAATATATCACATATGTATAAAGACATTAGTGCACATGAACATATGTAACAAAGGTAATACTGAAACATCGTCTTAATGACATTAATCACATAAAGAAGTGGAAGTTCATAACAGTGGATGAATACACTGTTGCATGATATGTTATGAAAACGTAAGAATCTATTTTAAACATAGCAGTATTTTACCAAAATGGAGGAATCCCTGAAATACTTTCTAATTTGGAGAACTCAAAAAATTAAATATGTTTACATCATAAAGAAAATAACTTTTTATTATTACATAAATTTAATGTAGTGTATTACCCAAATATCACATACCTCCTGACCCACAGTTATACTACATGTAAAAACACTTTTCTTTGCAATAATTTCATCAATGCTCTTTTCATCTCACTATTGCACAAACTGTAGATAAGTGGATTCAGCAGCGGTGTAAGCAGTGAATAGGCCAATGACATCACTTTCTTGGTTTCTGGTGAGTAGCCAGATTTGGGTTGCAGATAATTCACATTGGCTGTGCCAAAGAATAGGGTCACAGATGTGAGATGAGAGGCACAGGTGGAAAAGGCCTTTTGCCTCCCAGTGGTTGATGGCATCTTCAGGATGGCAAAAAGTATTCGAATGTAAGACAAGAGTATCAACAAGAAAGGAATCACAACAATCAAAATGGTGCTTGTGAAAGCATATATTTCAAACAAAAATGTGTTTGCACATGCAAAATCTAACACTGCTGGAGTTTCACAGGAGAGATGATTAATTTCCTTGGGGCCACAGAAAGGAAAACTAAATACCCATGTGGCCTCCACAGTAGCTCCTATGATTCCTGAGACCCATGAGAATGTCACTAATGTCATAAAAACTCTTTTGTTCATAATCACTGGGTAGTTCAGAGGATGACAAATTGCAGCAAATCTGTCATAAGCCATTGCTCCCAGGAGAAAACATTCAGTAACACCAAAAAGAAGAATGAAATACATCTGAGCAAAACAGCTGGCAAAAGACATCACAGTTTTTTCCATGGAGAGGACCACCAGCATTTCAGGCATGGTGACTGCACTGAAACTCACTTCCACCACAGATAAGTTCAGGAGGAACAGGTACATGGGAACATGGAGGCTCTTGTCCAGGGAGATGACGACTATAATGATGGCATTTCCCATCAGGGTCACCAGGTAAATAACCAAGAAAACACCAAAGAGTTGCTCCTGGAGTTCAGGAAATGTAGAAAAGCCCAGGAGAATGAATTCAAAAACAGAGCTTTGATTTTGCCTTTTCATTTTCAGTTAGTGGAGCCCTGCATTCATTTTAAGAACACATTATGCAAAGTCTATAACAGAGTCATAGTCCAATCTCTAGAAATTCTTGACAGAAGCCAGAAGTAGACCTCATCCTGTCAGAAATTCATTTGGGAATTTTGGAGAATGGTCAATTTCTTGGAATAATCAATCTTTAACATAGAATGAGAAAAGTAAAGACTTTAGACTCAGTACTTATTTAATAAGCACTAAATAATAAAAAGTTTTACTAACTTGTACACTATGTAATTTGAAACTTAAACATATTCTTAAAGCAAATAAAGTATTTTATAACTTAAGTTCCAGTCTTATAATGCTATTATACATCACATCAACTTTTATCAATTTTAAACAAATATAAAACTTAAGATGACAAAAAAGGTGTTAAAAAGTAGATTGCAAAATATATTTCAATAATTTTGATGATAACTGCAAAATTCAAAGTCCCAGCAAATATTCATTATGTTCAGTTCCTGTCTATAACATGTGATGACACTGTAGAAACTCATCAGGAGATTGTGGTTTAGATGAACCTATCCTATGTGATCTGTGGTTTATGTGAATGGGCTTCAAGCTTGCTTATTTCTGTCCACCTGGATCTAGCCAATCATATTGGACTGGCACAGATCAAAAATTTTTAATGGCAATTCTCTATTCCTCATCCTAGTGTTCTAGATAACATACAAAAAATACCTTGAAATTTAAGTTTCCACACTCTCTGTTTCTTCTATTCCTGGGCCTCCCTTTTCTCTTCATAAAGTTCACTTATGTATTCAATAGTATAATTTATTGTTCAATTAACACTACTTGACCATTTTCTAGGCTTTGTATACTCAGGCAGACATGTCCACCCAAACATCACTGGAGGACTAGCCATACTGCATAAAATAGCTTCTTTACCAGCACTCTGTATGTCCTATACTCACATCCTCTATATCTTTTTCTATTATCCCCAACTGAAATTAAATATGTAGTTTTACTTAAATGTATATGCATTTGTACGTATACATTATCTCACTAAATGTGTACAATATCTCACTTAAATATGAACTACAAGTGGGGAAAGACTAAACTTTCTTCTTCATTATATATACAATGCTTATAACTGTCCCTACTCCTTAAGAATTGCTAAATCAAGATACATTATATAAATGAATGAAAACATTACAAAAATCACCATTATATCTATACCAGAATACCTAAAGCAAAACTAAAGGTCCTATGCAACATGATTCTGAAGGAGAAGTAAAAACAAGTGATTTAGAAATTTAAATGTAGGAAAGATTAATTCTGAAACAGAAGGGAGAAAACTACCACCCAAAAATGCCCTAGGTGTGACAGTCATTTAGCTGGGAAGAAGAAGGCATTAGGACGAGGGCTGACTTGCCCCACTCAAAAGGTGATTGATGACAACATAGGACCAGATTGGAGGTATACTGGCCTTGGTGGGATGTTTTGAAAACCAGAGGAAATTCTACGTGGGTGTTGAGGAAGCCAAGAGGACAGACAGACATCATCAAGCTGAAGTCAAAGTCATGACTTGAGTGGAGATCTGTCAGACATGAGCAGAGAGTAGAAGACAAGTTGATTTCTTCCAGATTTTGGCCATAGTCATGTGTTAAAATCAAATGCCCATATTCATCACAAGTATTATGTTTTGGAGGTCAAAGAATGTCCTAAATTTAGTAAAATAGGCTCAATAGGGTCAATTTATTTCCAACCCATTTCCAGTGCAGAAAGGAAAGAACAAATATATATTCAGTCCCAAATACAGTAGAACCTCCATAGTTGAACACCTCCTTACATTGACCTCCTCCTAAGATAAACTAATTTCATTAACCAGACATGCACTACATTACATATCTATAAAGTAGCTCTAGGTCCATGAGTTGACCTTCTCCTTATGTTGATCAGTTTGTTACAACCTCTTGTGTCTTCAACTTACAGAAGTTATACTGTATGTAAGAGTGGGTAGGTTTTGAAAATAAGAAAATATGGTGTACCATACAAAAAATAAAAAATTTTATAGAACTGGCTAAAGCATATAATGGAACAAAATTGTCATGAGGAAAAACCTGACCATGGATGCTGCATCTTTACTCTGCAATTAGGAAGATCCTGATTGTGTCTTGGAAAATTCACTGAGCTGTAATATTTAGGAAGATCATTCCCTTCCATAGCCTTCAGCCTATTGATGAACAGAGGTAACTGTTGGACTTATTGACCAAGTTTCCTCCTTTCAGTTGCAAACTTCCAACATGTGATGTTAGTGCATGCAAAATACTTATACCTCTAATTACCACCTGAACTTTTCTCTGAAAAGAAATTGATTAGCATCAAATCAAAAGTTGCCTGATTCAAATCTTTCAGCCATTCTTAGCAATTCCTGAGCACTGACACATCACTCCAACAGCTTTTCAACTACTAGTGTGGAGAACTATAAATGGGAAAACAACTAACCAGCACATAATGCAGAAGATACATGTGTATCTTACCTATTGACTCTATTCTTTAATTTTCATGCTACTTTATCAGAAGCTTACTTAAAAGTAACCTATTTGTAAATACAGCTTAGTGATTTAGTTCACTGCTTTCATAACATTATATGACATAGAATTATGTGCCCTGGAGAATCCCTCCCTGAAGAACATGGAATTACCTCATACAAACCTTCCATTATTGGATAAAGGCTTGAACTTGGTCTCTTAGGTGAGAAAGCTCAAGAGCATACACTTGGAGCCCCACCTCATCCAAAATCTGTGGATAATGAGCTCCACTTCACACAAGAAACTCAATTCCACCATGGCAACTCCCATAGGAGATGAAGTCAGAGGCTGAATATATGTTGTCAATAGGGAGCGAAGGGAAGGGTGAAGAGGGTGTAAGCAGAGACAGATGACCTGGGATTTGATTGAACAGAATATCTAGGATTTTATTGAACAGTTTGTGCAATGGTGGGAAATAAGTTAAGGAAATTAGATTGAAGCCTCTTTGTAGAAATCTTGGATGTTTTCTTACCCCAGTACATTTAACTTTTTGAGAAGAAATATGGAGCCCCTGAAAAAAAATTGAGAACAAATGACAATGCTGATAATTTAATACACAGACTCTTTTAACTTGGGTCAAAATATTTGGACTGATTTGTATGACTTTGAACACATCACTGAACTTTCTGGCTCTAGTACTTTCTCATTAAAATAAAGATAATGGCAACGACATTAATGAATCAGGGGATTCAGTGCTCAACATAAACTGAACTGAGCAAGGAAGGACACCACAGCCTCTGACTAAGGGAAGTGCAGAGCTGAGTGAGTCCATAGGATTAGGGTTATCTAGATACAGATAATGTGCTCAGAGCCAGGTTCTTCTTTTCTTCTCATCTCTGAATTCCTGGGGCAAGTCCTATTCTCAAGGATGCTCTCTCTCTTCCTGGTGGCAATAGACTGCCAACAGCACTTAGGGATATTTTCTCCCTAATCTATGTACAATGGGAACTGTACCAGTGATACAGAGGATAGGGAGTTTCATTACAGAATCCATTCCAAGGACCCCTCCCATATAATTCACCATGGTGGGATTCCATGCTCTTGAATAAACCAGTCACACGCCCCGGAGACAGGAAAAGCTTCATTTATCTTCTCCCATTCAAAAGGTGGTCTATTTGTTTTGTCAATTGTGTCCTTAGCTGTGTACAAGCTTTTAAACGTGATTAGGTGCCTATCTTTATTTTGGTTTTAGCTGTAATTACCAATGGTATCTTTTTCATAATTTCCCTCCCAAGGTGGATGTCATAAAGAGTTTTCCCCACACTTTCTTCTAAATATTTTACTGTTTTGTGTTTTACATTTAAATCTTTATCCAGCATGAGTTAATTTTTGTTAAGTGGTGAGAAGTGCAGGTCCAGTCTTCTACATTACAGCACCATTTATTAAGTTGGAATTCTTTTCCCCAGTGTACAATTTTGTTTGATTCATGGACAATCACACAGCAATGTGTGGTTGGTTTCACCTCTACATTCTGAATTCTTTTCCATAGAGATATATCTCTGTTTTTTTGTATTAGATCCTAACTGTGTACATTACTTTATTTGTGGGGTACAATGTGCTGACTCTATATACAATCTAGAAAGCTTACATCAAACTGGTCAATATATTATTCATCTCACTTATTCAATTGTGTTTAGACATTTATACTCTACTGTTAACATATTTGACATGTATGTTTGCAATATACACAGTAGGTGAGGTCCCACCGAATACCCTCCCTCCACTTGTATCCCACCACCTTTCCGCTCACTCTCCTCTTCACTCCTTTCTGGGCTATAATTGTGTTTCATCTTTCGTATGAAAGTGTGGGTGGTTATATATTGATTTCATAATGGTATTGCATACATTGGGTATTTTTTTTCCATGCTTGAGATACTTTAATAAGAAGAATATGATTCAGCTCCATCCATGTGAACATAAAAGAAATGAAATCTCCATCTTTTTATGGCTGCATACTATTCCATGGTTCACATATGCCACAGTTTGTTGATCCATTCAAGTGTTGATGGGTACTTTGGGCTGCTTCTAAGACTTGGTAATTATGAACTGGGGTGCAATAAACATTCTTGCACAAATGTCTTTGTTGCAGAGCAATTTGTGGTCATCTGAATTTATACCTGGTAGTGGAATTGCAGGTATATCTCTACTTTTATGCCAACACCAGGCTTTTGTGATCTTTATAGACTTGTATAATCTGTCTGGTATCTTGTTGCCACCAGATTTGTTTTTATTGCTAAGAATCACCTTGGCTACATGGATTTTTTCCTGATTGTGTGTAGAACAAAGAACTATTTTTTGACTTCCTCAAAGTATGATGTTACCATTTTAATGAGGTTTGCATTAAATCTGTAGATTGCTTTGGGTAGTATAGACATTTTAACAATGTCAATTCCCCCCAGCCAAAAGCATGGTATGTTTTTCCATTTTTTAATACCGTCTTCTATTTCTTTTCTCAGGGTTTCATAATTCTCTTTGTAGAAACCCTTCACTTCCTTTGTTAGATGTATTCCCAGATAATTCATTTTCATGGCAGCTATTTTGAAAGGTATTATGTCCTTGATTTGCATTTCAGCATGATTGTTATTGGTGCATATAAGGGCTATTAAACATTGATTTTATACTCTGTGACATGCTGTATTTTTTTTATCAGTTCTAGGAGTTTCATGGTTGAGTCTCTGGGGCTTTCTCTTTTCTTTTTCTTTTTTAGATTATACACAAATATATTTTTCTATCTTTAATTGGTCAAATATTTATTGGGCTTCAAACACATGACATAATAATAATATTGAATATTCATTGAGTGCTCATCATGAAGCAGCTCTGCACTAAACTTTTCTTGCATTACTTCATTTAGTTTTACATCATCCCCAATGAAGGAAAATGGGTTTTCACATTGAATTAAAAAAAAAAAAGACAATAAATACCTTGTGTAGAGTTACACTATCACTAACAGAACTAAGATTTATATCTAAAGCCTCCACTCCTAATATCTATCTTAGACAAGTGTGTTAATACCAAAATATGAGCTTTTCCTTTATGAATTGTACCATTTCTCTGAATGAATAATTTACATTGGATGCATTATTTATTTGATATAGTGCATGGTTTTGACTGCATGCTCTATTTAGTGACAATTTGTCTTGAAACCACAAATCTTTAATTTTTGTGTGTGTGGGGTCTAAGTATAAGACCATATCATCAGGAATAAGTGAAAATTTGACCTCCTATGCCCCTGTTTGATGTCCTTAATATCCTTCTCTTTTCTTAGAGCATTGGCTAGGACTTCCAACACTATGTTTAATAATTGTGTAGATAGTAGACATCCTTGTCTGGTTCCAGTTCAAAGTGTAAAAGCTTTTAGTTTTACTTCATTCAGTATGATTTGGCTGAGGGTTTGTTATAGATGGCTTCAACTTGGTTAAGAAATGAGCCACAAATGCCTACATTCCTAAATGTTCTTGTTATAATAGAATGCTAAATTTTATTGACTGTTTTTCTACATCTATTGAGAGGCTGATATGGCCTTTCATTTTGCTTCTCTTAATGTAGTGAACTACATTGATCGATTTCCATATGTTAAACCAAACTTGCATCCCTGGGATAAAGCCTACTTGATCATGATGTATGCTTTTTTAATATGTAGAAGAATTTTATTTGCTAGGATTTTATTGAGTACTTTTGCATTTATATTTATTAGTGAAGTTTCATCTGTAGTCCTTTTTAGTTGGATCCTTTCCTGGTTTTGGTATCAGGGTGCTGTTTGCTTCCTAGAATGTGTTGGAAAGGGTTCCTTTCTTCTCAGTGTTTCTAAATAGTTTCTGCAACATGGGTATAGAGCGTCTTTGCAAATTTGATAGAATACTGGTGTGAGGCCCTCTAGTCAAGGGCTTTTACTATTGGGGACTTTTTTATTGCTTCTTCAATTTTGGTGCTTGATATTGGTCTCTTCAGGTCTGTTACTTCTTGCTTAAGCTTAGGGAGGTTGTGTGATTCCAGGTATTGGCCCATTTCCTCCACATTGTCAGATTTCTGGGCATAGAGTTTCTTGTACTAATCAAAGATGATCTTTTGTATCTCTGTGTATCTGTTGTTATTTCCCCCTTTTCAATTATGATTGAAGTTATTAGAGATCTTACTTTGCTGTTTATAGTTAATCTGGCCAAAGGTTTATCAATTTTGTTTATCTTTTTGAAGCATCAACTTTTTCTTTTGTTAATTTTTTGAATGATTCTTTGGCTTTCAATTTCATTTATTTCTGATTTAATTTTTTTTATTTTGTTTTATCTGCTGTTTTCAGGATTGTATTGTTCTTCCTTTTCCATTGTCTTGAGATGATTCACTAGGTTGTTTATATGTACTCTTTTTGTTTTTTACATATAGTCATCTAATCAAATTAATTTCTCTATTAGGACTTCTTTATCAGTATCTTGTAGGTTTAGGTTTTGGCAGCTCATGGCTTCATTGTTCTGTTTAGAGAATCTAACGATGTCCTTCTTTATCTCCTCCTTTACCCAGGTGTCATTTAGCATAAGGTGTTGAGTTTCCATGACTTAGTGTGGAGATGAAGTTTTTGTTGGAGTTGACTTTTACTTTTACTCCTTTATGGTCTGAAAAGGAACAATGTATTATTTCAATTATTCTAATTTTGTTGAGGTTTTATTTGTGTCCCAGGACATGATCAATTGTGAAGTATGATCCATGAGCTGATGAGAAGAACAAATACTCATTAGCTTTGTAATGGTGTGTTCTGTATATTTTCATTAAACCACATTGTTCTAGGGTCACATTTTAAGTCCCTCATTCCTTTGCTTAGTTCTATTTAGAGTATCTGTCTATTTCTCTCAGAGAGGTGTTGAAGCCCTCAGCTCTTATGGTATTGTACGTATCAAGTTGTTCAGAACAGTGAGTGTTTGCTTTATAAATCTGGGAGCATTTAAGTTGTTTGCATAAACATTACAATTAAAACGTCCACTTGTTGTACTATTATTCCCTTGAGTAGTATACAGTATGCACATTTGTCTTTCTTTACTTTTGTTGCTTTAAATCCACTTGTATTTAAAATTAAATAGTGACTCCCTTCTTTCTTCTGATCTCCATTTGCCTGAAATATTGTTTTCCAACCCTTAACCTTAAGACTGTTTTCTTATTAGGGATTAGATATATCTCCTGCATATAGCATATATGTGTTTTGTGCTTTTTAAAATCTGGTCAACCAGCTTGTACCTCTTCAGTGGGGAATTCAAAATATTTACATCTATTGAGAGAATTAATAAGTATGGTGTAGTTCTGTTCCTCTTATTGTGTGGGAGTCCATTGCCTAGTTTTATCCCTTACACCACTGAGGAAGCTAGGTTTGTTCATTAGTTTCTGGGTATCTTCTTTGCTGGTGGCCACTGTCATGCTCAGTGTGAAGAATGGGTCAGAGTATTTCCTGCAAAGTTGGTCTTGTTGTGGTGAATTCCTTAATGTTTGCATGTCGGTAAAAGATTTTATTTCTCTATTGAATATGAACCTTAGTTTATCAGGACACAGAATTCTGGGCTGAATATTATTTGTTTAAGAAGGTTAAAAGTAGATGATCATCCTTTTCTGGCTTAAAAAGTTTCAGCTGAAAAGCACTTTCATTCTTATAGATCTGCCCCTGTAGGACAATTGGCACCTATTTCTGGCTACTGGCAGAATTTTCTCTTTCATTTTGATCTTTAACAATTTCATTACCACGTGTCTAGGAGATGCTTTGTTGCATTGAGATGAACCAGGGTATCCATCTAAAAGGACTGTGTTAGAATCCTTGGTGATGCTTGGCAAATTATTGGTTATGATATCCTTCAGTAGGGCTCCCATATATTTGGGTCTCTCTTCTTCTCTTTCAGGGACACCTATACTTCATGTACACACACTTCACAAAGTCCCATAATCCTTTAAGAGATTCCTCTGCTTTTACTACCTTCTTTGCTGCCTTTTTTGATGCCTGAGTTACCTTAATAGGTATATCTCTTAGAGTTTTTCTTCCTTGTGGTTTAATGGATTATTGCTAGTTTTTACTATATCTTTAAGTTACCTGAATAACTCCTTGTAATGTACCCCTTTCTAATTTTATCATGTTGTTCATTCATTTTTTGGGTCAATTTTTGGATTTCCTTTTGGCTGTTGCCCACTTCCATTCAACTTCCTTCATCATTTTTTACATCCATACTCTAAATTCCTTTTTCTGTCATTTTCATAATTTCTTTATAAGTGGGATCTTCTGTAACAGCTGCCTCATGTTCCCAGGGTGCGGGAGGTTGATCTGTTCTGGTTTTTCATGTTGTCATAATTTTTTTGTTGGTTCCTCTTCATGTGTATTTTCTTCTTGTTTGCTTCCTTCCCCTTCTTTCTCCTCTCTCCTTCATTCTCCTTAATTTTCCTTCTCTTTAAGCTTGACCTCCTTTGAATGCTGAGGCAGGAGAATTGCTTGAGTCTAGAAATTTGGCATTACACTGATCTGTCATTGGGCCACTGCATTCCAGCCTGAGTGGCCCCATTAACAATTGGGGAAGAGATATGAGTGGAATCTTTTCCACATAAGAAAGATGAATAGCCAAAAAGCACATGAAAAATGCTCAACAACCCTAAGCATCAGTGAAACTCAAATCAAAACCACTTTGAGTATCACCTAGCCCCATGAGAATAGCCCACATTACCAGGTCCCAGAAAGTTCAGGGTGACAGAGTTCAGACCTTGTCTATAGGAACAAAATAAACTGAAAGCTTCTCAACAACACTGATAAACACTAAAGAAAAAGAAATATCTTCAAAGTAGTAATAGAAAATTACTATTACCATAGAATTCTATAGCCAACTAAATTCTCTGTGGACGAGCTGTAATTAGGAAAATGGCTTTCCTGAAACTGGCCATATCTTCTGAGGGCTGAATGCAACAAAAGAAATACTAAGGCAACTTGGGCATGGACACAAAAAGCAGTGAAGGAACAGCCTCCTCCACCCACTCACTACCTTTCATATCTTCTAAGGCTCCATCCTGAGCACTGCTCTATGACATACTCTC
This sequence comes from Otolemur garnettii, assembly GCF_000181295.1. Taxonomy (NCBI): domain Eukaryota; kingdom Metazoa; phylum Chordata; class Mammalia; order Primates; family Galagidae; genus Otolemur; species Otolemur garnettii. The sequence continues at coordinate 36,598,266 of NW_003852396.1, forward strand.
TTTGCTTGAATCCCCTGACTGATTCATACCCTGAGACTGTTTGAAAGTGTGAGGCTAACATCTTGCCTCAGACCATTCTCTTTCTATTAATTAAAAACTTATTTGTTAAGCATCTACTTGGTCCTAGGCACTCTCTTAGGCAAGTGGTATACAGTGGTGAATAAATTCATACAGTCACTATCCTCATAGAGCTTATTCTTTTTTTTAAATTAAATTATAGCTATGTACATTAATGCAATCATGGGGTACAATGTGCTAGTTTTATATGCAATTTGAAATGTTTTCATCAAACTGGCTAACATAGCCTTCACTGCATTTTCTTAGTTATTGTGTTAAGACATTTATACTCTACACTTAGTAAATTTAATGTGTAACCTTGTCAAATGCACCGTAGGTGTGGTCCCACCAATTACACTCCCTCCACCCATCTTCTCCCCTCCCATCCCCTCACTCTCTTCTTTCCCCTACTTCCTGGGCTATACTTGGGTTATAGCTTTCATATGAATGTATGGATGCTTATAAATTTGTTTCACAGTAGGGCTGAGTACATTGGATACTTCTGCTTACATTCTGGGGATACTTTGCTAAGAAGAATATGTTCCAGCTCCATCCTTGTAAACATAAAAGAGGTAAAGTCTCCATGTTTTTTAAGGCTGTGTAATATTCCATGGTGTACATATACCACAATTTATTGATCCATTCATGGGTCAATGGGCACTTGGGATTCTTCCATGACTTAACAATTATGAAGTGGGCTGCAAAGAACATTCTGGTGCAAATATCTTTGTTATAATGTGATTTTTGGTCTTCTGAATATATACCTAGTAGAGGAATTAAAAGAACAAATGGCAGGTCTAGTTTTAGATCCCTAAGTGATCTCCAAAGCTCTTTCCAAAAGGAACATATTAGTTTGCATTCCCTTCAGCACTGCAGAAGTGTTCCCTTGCCTCCACATCCACGTTGACATCTCTGGTTTGGGAATTTTGTGATATGGGCTAATCTTACTAGAGTTAGATGATATCTCAAAGTGATTTTGATTTGCATTTATCTGATGATTAAGGATGATGAGCATTTTTTCATGTGTCTGTAGGCCATGTGCCTGTCTTCTGCAGAGAAGTTTCCCTTCAAGTCCCTTGCTGACACTCAATGGGATCACTTGTTCTTTTCTTAGTAATATGTTTGAGTTCTCTGTGGATTCTGGTTATTAAACCTTTGCCAGAGACATAACATGCAAATATTTTCTCCCATTCTGAGGGCTGTCTGCTTGGTTTATTTACTATGTTCTTGGCTGTGCAGAAGCTTTTTAGTTTGATCAAATCCCAGTAATGTATTTTTGGTGTTGCTTCAATTGCCTGGGGAGTCCTCCTCATAAAATATTCTCCCAGGCTGATTTCTTCAAGTTTTTTCCCTACACTTTCCTCTAGTATTTTCCTACTTTCATGTCTCAAGTTTAAATCTTTAATCCAGTGAGAGTCTATCTTAGTTGTTGGTGAAAGATGGATCCAGTTTCAGTTTTCTGCAGGTCGCCAGCCAGTTTGCCCAGCACCATTTGTTAAATATGGAATCTTTTCCGCACTCGATGTTTTTAAGTGGCTTGTCAAAAATCAAATAACAATAAGTATCTTGGTTCACCTCTTGGTCTTCAGCTCTGTACCATAAATCTACCTCTCTATTTTTGTGCCAGTACCATGCTGTTTTGGTCACTATTGATTTATAGTATAGTCTGAAGTCTGGAAGCATGATTCCTCCTGATTTGTTTTTATTTCTGAGTAAGATCTTGGCTATTTAAGGTTTTTTATGCTTCCAAATAAAATGATGTACTAATTTTTCCATGTCTTTAAAGTGTGACAGAGGTGCTTTAATAGAGATTTCATTAAATCTGTAGACTACTTTAAGTAGTATAGACATTTTAACAATGTTGATTCTTCCCAGCCATGAGCATGCTGTGTTTTTCCATTTGATAACATCTTCAGCTATTTCTTTTCTTACAGTTTCATAGTTCTCTTTATAGATATCTTTCACATTCTTTGTTAGGTAAACTCCCAAGTATTTCATCTTCTTTGGCACTACTGTAAATGGAATAGAGTTCTTGGCTATGTTTGCAGCTTGACTGTTGTTGGTATATATGAAGGCTACAGATTTATGAGTGTTGATTTTATAACCTGAGCTGCTTCTGTATTCCTTGATCACTTCCAAGAGTTTTATAGTAGAATCCCTGGTGTTTTCCAGGTATACAATCATATCATCTGTGAAGAGTGAAAGTTTAATCTCTTCTGACCCTATATGGATATCCTTGATTGCCTTTTCTTCCCTATACTGTGATGGCTAAAACTTCCATTACAATGTTAAAGAGCAATGGAGACAATGGGCAACCTTGCCTGGTCCCTTATCTGAGTGGAAATGATTTCAATTTAACTTCATTCAGGATGATGTTGGCTGTTGGTTTGCTGTAGATGGCCTCTATCAATTTGAGAAATGTCCCTACTATGCCAATTATCTTAAGTGTTCTGATCATGAAAGGATGCTGGATATTATCAAAAGCTTTTTCTGCATGAATTGAGAGAATCATATGGTCTTTGTTGTTTATGTGATGAATTATGTTACAGATTTATGTATGTTGAATCAGCCTTGAGATCCTGGGATAAAACCCACATGGTCCTGGTGTATAATTTTTTTTGATGTGTTGCTGGATTCTGTTTGTTAGGATTTTGTTGAATATTTTCGCATCAATATTCATTAGTGATGTTGGTCTGTAATTTTCTTTCTTTGTTAGGTCTTTTCCTGGTTTGTGGATCAAGGTGATGTTTGCTTCATAGAACGTGTTGGGTAATATTCTGTCTTTTTCTATATTTTGGAACACGTTAAGTAGTAGAGGTACTAGTTACTCTTTAAAAGTTCGGTAGAACTCTGATGTGAAGCTATCTTGTCCTGGGATTTTCTTTTTAGGGAGATTTTGTATAGTTGATGCTATTTCAGAACTTGATATAGGCCCATTCAACATGTCCACTTGATTCTGGCTAAGTCTTTGGAGGTAGTGTGCTTCAAAGTATTGGTTGATTTCCTTCAGATTTTCATATTTCTGAGAATAAAGTTTCTTGTAATATTTATTAAGGATTTTTTGAATTTCTGAGAGGTCTGTTGTTATTTTGTCTCTACCATTTCTGATTGATGTAATTAGAGATTTTACTCTTTTTTCTTGGTTAAGTTGGCCAAAGGTTTATCTCTCTTATTGATTTTTTCAAAAAACCAACTTTTTGATTTATTGATCTGTTCTATAATTCTTTTGTTTTCAATTTCATTTAATTCTGCTCTAATTTTGGTTATTTCTTTTCTTCTGCTTGGTTTCAGATTGGAATATTCTTCCTTTTCCAGTTTCTTGAGATGTCCCATCAAGTTGTTAACTTCCTCTCTTTCTGTTCTCTTGAGGAAGACTTGCAATGCTATGAATTTCCCTGTTAGGACTGCCTTTGCAGTATCCCAGAGGTTCTGATGACTCGTATCTTCATTATAATTTTGTTCAATTTGCTAATTTCCTTGTTGATCTCGTCTTTGACCCACCTATTATTCAGCATAAGGTTATTTAGCTTCCATGTTTTTGTATGCATCTGCAGATTCCTGCTGTTGCTGAGTTCAACTTTTATTCCATGATGGTCTGAGAAGATGCAAGAAAAATTTCTATTCTTTAAAATTTTCTGAGGTTAGACTTGTGACCTAAAATGTGGTCGATTTTGGAGTATGTTCTGTGGGCTAATAAGAAAAATGTGTATTCAGTTTTGTTACAATGAAATTTTCTATAAATGTCCATTAAATCCAAATGCTGAATGCTCAAGTTTAAATCCAAAATGTCTTTGCTTAGCTTCTTGTTGGAGGATCTATCCATCCTTCTGCCAAAGGAGTATTAAAATCTCCAACTATGATGGAGCTGGGAGAAATCAAGTTGCACATGCCTATTAGAGTATCTCATAAATCGAGGTGAATTCTGGTTGGGTGAATAAATATAGATAATTGAAATTTCATCATATTGATTATTATTCTTAACAAATATAAAGTGACCATAAATCCTTGCTTACATTTGTTAGTTTAAAGCCTACTGTATCTGCAAATAAAATTACAACACCTGCTTTTTTCTGTTTTCCATTTGCCTGGAATATAGATGACCATCCCTCCCTTTGCTCTGAGTCTATATTTATCTTTTTAGATAAGATGGAGATTCTTGTATGCATCAGATATCTGGCCTGAGTTTTTGTATCTAGTCAGCCAGCCTGTGCCTCTGTAGAGGACAATTGAAGCCATTCACATTGATTGAAAATATTGATAAGCCTGGTAATATTTTGGATGTTGAATTTTTCGAGAGTCCAATGGACATTTTTAATCCTTTTGCCATTGTGGAAGTTAACAATTTGATCAAAAGTTTCTGAGTGAGTTTAGTTTTGTGGTGGAGGATTACACTGATCCTTGTGGAGGATAAGTCTGAGAATATCCTGGAGAGCTGGTTTAGTTATGGCAAATTTCTTCAACCTGTGAATGTCATTAAAGTATTTAATTTCTTCTTCATAAATGAAACTTTGTTTAGCTGGATACAGGATCCTGGGTTGAAAGTTATTTTGTTTTAGGAGATTAAAAGTCAATGACCACTCTCTTCTAACCTGAAAGGTTTCAGCAGAGGGATCTACAGTCATTCTAATATTCTTCCCCTTGTAGGTTACAGTTTTCTCACATCTAGCTGCTTTCAGGATTTTCTCTTTCATATTAACTTTAGTGAAGTTAATTATGATGTGCCTGGGGGAATGTCTTATTTGGGTTGAGTCATGCTGGGGTTCTGAAACTTTCTGCCATCTGAAATTCAGAATCTCTTGGTATGTCTGGAAAGTTCTCATTCATAATTTCATGAAGAAGAGCCTCTGTGCTATGTGAAGCAACTTTGTTGCCTTCAGGGATTCCCATAAGGTGAATATTAATTTTCTTCAAAGTATCCCAGAGCTCTCTGAGAGAATGATCCATTTTTGTTCTCCATTTCACTTCATCTTTGAACACTTGAGCACATTCAAAAGCTTTGTCTTCAATATTAGAGTTCCTTTCTTCTGCCTGCTGCATTCTGTTACTGAGGGATTCTACTGTATTTTTAAGATCTTTGAGGAATCAAACTCTTGAGTCAATGTGTCAAAATCTTTGGTCATTTTATCTTTGAAATCGTTGAATTCTTGAGACATCTTTTGAATAATTCCTTGAAATTCTAGTTCCCTCCTTTCCTCCATTCTGTTAATCTTATTTGCTATCCAAATTCTGAACTTTATTTCTGACATCTCAGACATCTGTTTATGGATAGGATCTTCAATTGCATCTGTCCCATCCTTCCTTAGAGGAGTTGATCTACTCTAGTTATTCATGCTACCTGAGTTTTTCCACTTATTCTCCCCATGCTGAATTTACACCATTCCATTTGTAGTCCATCTAAGAACTGTTCTGTCAGTAGCTGCCACTGAAGAAGATGCCGGCTTCCTCTGGTTGCCCAGAGAAATAGGGCGTGTCTGTCCAGAAAAGCCTCAGGTGTGCGAGCCTTATTGTTCCTGCTGTGGGTCCTGCTCTTCATCTCAGGGTACCACAGCTCCAGTGTGGTTCTCTCACACCTGACCATCCTCTCACAGTTTTTGGCCACCAGCCCAGGGTGCCAGGAGCTCGTGGTTCTGGCAGTTCTCAGGCCAACAGGCGGGAGTGCTGGATGTGGAGTTCACCACTGCCAGTGGGACATGTGCAGCTTAGCAGTTCTTGGGCCGCTGCCTGGTGAGGGTGCCTGGGAGTGGAGATCGCTGCTTCCTAGGACAGGGTGCTTGGTCCGGCAGAGGTGGGGGGATGCTGCTCTTGGGCTTCCCCTCACTGTCTCTGCAGGTAAGGGGGGGAGGGGTGAACTGGAAATTCAAAAGGGCAATGACAAAGTTAGTTTGATTTTTCTGCCTAGCAAGAAAGTGCTTAGAATCTCAGCAGGTTCCCTCTAGGGGAGTAGACCCCACTTCCTGTAGCTCTCACTCATGAGGTGAGATAATAGGTCCTCAGTTCACCACTCACCTGTAGAAAACTTACAGGAGCAGATGAAGAGAAAACAAAGAGAAAAACATAACTTTCTTGGGGGAGGGGACAGACACTTTTCCTTTGGGATGTATTATGTACCTGTAGATTGCTTTCTTAGAGTTGCAACTTGCCTCAGCAGAGGTGTCCTGTAGATATCATTCTTCTCTCTTGGCTGGGCTCCCAGTCTTCAACTTTGTTGGATATTTTCTGAACATTGTCCTTTCCTCTGGATGGGACCTTCTGTCGGAGGCTGGCCCCTGTCAGCCATCTTGCCCTTCCCCCCCAGTATTTAGTTTTGAACTGTGTTTCTGCACTTCATCTTTGTCCAATCAATTGTGCAGTATGCTTGTATTTGTGAAAAACAATTCATTTTACAGAACACATAACACAGTGCAGAAATTTTTCACCCTTATGTTGTGACATAAAGAATGGCAAATTTTCTTTCTTTCTTTTTTTTTTATTAAATCATAGCTGTGTCCATTAATGCAATCATGGGGTACAATGTGCTGGTTTTACATACAATTTGAAATTCTTTAATCAAACTGGTCAACATAGCCTTCATGGCATTTTCTTAGTTTTTGTGTTAACACTTTTATATTCTACACCTAGTAAATTTCACATGTACCCTTTTAAAATGCACCATAGGTGTGGTCCCACCAATTACTCTCCCTCCACCCATTCTCCCCCTCCCCTCCCCCCCTCTCCCCTTTCTCCTTCTTCTTGGGCTTTAATTGGGTTCTAGCTTTTTTTTTTTTTTTTTTTTGAGACAGAGCCTCAAGCTATCCCCCTGGGTAGAGTGCCATGGCCTCACAGCTCACAGTAACCTCCAACTCCTGGGCTCAAGCGAGTCTCCTGCCTCAGCCTCCCAAGTAGCTGGGACCACAGACGCCCTCCACAACGCCTGGCTATTTTTTGGTTGCAGCTGTCATTGTTGTTTTGGTGGACCTGCTGGGGATTCGAACCCACCACCTTAGGTGTATGTGGCTGGTGCCTTAGCCAATTGAGCCACAGGTGCCGAGCCTGGGTTCTAGCTTTTATAAGAAAGCTATAAATTGGGTTCATAGTAAGATTGAGTACATTGGATACTTTTTCTTCCAAGGAATGGCAAGTTTTATCTGATTCTCTGTTAATGCATGTGGTTACCATTTAACCAGCTTCTTTACCATTTTTTTTTTCCAATGGGCCAGATATTGTTGGAATAGTAACATCAAACCTTACTGCCAACTGCCAATTCACACGTAGGTTGAGGTGGATTCATTTCCGCTGTGGCTTTTAGCTCATCATTATCCACCTTGATCTAGGGTTGTTCATGTGGCTCATTTTCAAAGTTAAAATCACCAGGATGAAGCTTTTCAAGCCATCAATGCACTCTTTGTTTATCCACAAACACTTTGTTGATATTTCAAGCTGTTTGGTTCTTTGGTAGAATTTATGTTAGAAAATAGCATGAATTTTTAATTTATCTATGGTTTCACAAAACCATGAGTTTTGAGTAAAAAAAATTTTTTGAAAGCTAATCACAAACCAAAATATTCTTTTGAAAGAATGAGTATTTACCTTCACAATAAAAAAAGAAGGGTTAAAGTGAAATGTAGAAATATCAACTGTCAAACTTAGTACTTAAGGATGTAGAACATTTCATACTTTATAACCTTAACATTAGAATACAACATGGGGAGGAAGCTTAATTTTTATTTTTATTTTTATTTTTTTTTTCTTTTTTTTTTTTTATTGAA
>NW_003852396.1:36616260-36677181 GCF_000181295.1 Otolemur garnettii
CCTTTCAGCCTCCTTCTGGACGGGAGCTTCTGTAAAAAGCTGGCTGCAGTTCGCCATCTTGGCTCCGCCCCCTTAATTTTTAGATAAAACCTCAAAAGCAGAGGTAATAAAAGTGAAAATTGATGATTGGAATTACATCAAACTAAAGAGCTTGATGTAAAGGAAAGAAAAAAATGTGAGGGACAACTTACAGAATCAGAAAAAATATTTGCAAACCATACATTTATTAACACATTAATATACAAGCTGGGCATAGTGGTGGACACATATAGTCCTAGCTACTCAGGAGGTGGAGGCAAGAGGATCATCCAAGGGTATGAGGTTGCCATGAGCTATGATGATGCCATAGTACTCTAACAGGGCTGACAGAGTAAAACTGTCTCAAAAAACCCCCAAGCCCCCCAAAAGTTAATATACAAAATCTATAAAGAACACAATCAATAGCAACAAAGTAAAAAAAAAACTAATGGGTATATGAAAAAATATTCAATATCACTATCATGGGGAAATGTAAATTACAACCACAAGGAATTATCATCTCACACTTGTTAGCATGGTTATTATCAAAAAGTCAAAACATAAAAATGTTGGCAAGTAAGTGAGAAAAATGCAGTTTCACATTTTGTAGCTCTCTTAGAATTTCCTGCTTGAAAAGTTTTATACAAAAGGGAACACTTCTATATCTTCCTATTTTATCTTTATGCTTTTGCTACTTTTCATTTCCTTTTTTCACAACCTAGGACTGCCAATATAGTGTTGAATAAATGTAGTGAGGATGGACCTTCCTGCCTTTTACTCAAATGTGGATGGAAGTCATTCTCATATTTTACCATTTAGAATGATGTTAGTTCATTAGGTATATTCCTAAGTATTTCATTTTCTTTGAAGCTACTGTGAAGAGAATTGTGTCCTTGATTTGCTTCTCAACTTGGCTATTATAGGCATGTACAAAGGCTACAGATTTGTGAACATTAATTTTATACCCTAAGACATTACTGTATTTCCTGATGACTTCCAGGAGTTTTGTGGTTTAGACTCTGGGGTTTTCTAAGTACAAGATCATGTCATCAGCAAAGAATGAGTGGTTGACCTCCTTTGCCCTCATTTGGATGCATTTTATAGCCTTCTCTTTCATGACTGCATTGGCTTGAACTTCCAGAACTATGTTGAATAATAGTGGTAATAGTAGACATTCTTGTCTGGTTCCAGTCCTAAGTGGAAAATCTTTCACTACTGGAATAATAGTGGCAATAGTGGACATACTTGTTTGGTTCTAGTTCTAAGTGGAAAATCTTTCAGTTTTACATCACACACTATGATGTTAGCCAGGGGTTTGTCATAGATGGCTTCTATCAGGTTGAGAAATGTGCCACCTCTGCCTATTTTCTTATGTGTTCTTCCTAGAAAAGCATGCTGAATTTTGTCAAATGCTATTTTTGCATCTCTTGAGAGGATCATATGCTTTTTTTTTGCTTCACTGATATTATGTGTTGCATTTATGGATTATATTAAACCAACGTTGCATCCCTTGGATGAAGCCTACTTGATTATGATGTATATATTTTTTAATGATTAGCTTCAGTCCATTAGCTAAGATTTTGTTGAGTATTTTTGCATTGATATTCATTAGAGAAATTGGTCTGTAGTACTCCTTTTTAGTTGGATCCTTTCCTGGCCTTGGAACCAAGGTGATGCTTACTTTCTAGAACAGGTTGTGGAAAGTTTCTTCTTTCTCAATGTTTTGGGCTAGGTTCTGCAGTATAGGTACAAGCTCATCTTTGAAAGTGTGATAGAATTCTGTTGTGAAGCCATGTGATCCTGGACTTTTTTTTTTTTTAAAGAGGTGTAAGATCTATTCAAAGAGAATTGTGAAACCCCAAGAAAATAAATTGTGGAAGACACTAACAAATGGAAGAACACACCATGTTCTTGGCTAGGAAGAACGAACATTATCAAAATGTCTATTCTGTCCAAAGCAATCAACACATTCAATGCAATCCCCATTAAAATACCAACATAATATTTTGAATAACTTGAAAAAATAGTACTTCATTTTGTATAGAACCAGAAAAAAGCCTATATTGCTAAGGCTATTCTTAGTAATAAAAGCAAAGTCAAAGGTTTCAACATATCAGACTTTGGGCTATATTACAAGTCCACAGTAATAAAAACAGCATGGTATTAGAACAAAAATAGAGACATAGACATATGGAACAGTATAGAAAACCAAGAGATGAAACCAGTCTCTACTTGTCATCTGGTCTTTGAAAACCAAACAAAAGCATATAGTGGGGAAAAGAATCCCTATTCAACAAATGGTGCTGAAAGAACTGGATAACCACATGTAAAAGACTGAAACTCAACCCACACCTTTCACCACTCACAAAAATTGACTCAAGATAGATAAGAAACTTAAATCTAAGACACAAAATGATAAAAGTCTTAGAAGAAAGTATGGGGAAAACACTTGATGATATTGGACTGGGGATATTTTATGACAAAAACTTTCGTGGCCATTGCCACTAAAAAATTAACAACAACAAAAATTGAAAAATGGGACTTAATTAAGCTGAAGACCTTCTGCACAGCTAAGAACACAACAAGTAAAGCACAAAGACAGCCTTAAGAATGGGAAAAGATATTTTCAGAGCATCAGTCTGACAAATGATTGATAACTAGAATCTACAGAAAACTCAAATTTATCAACAAAAATGTAAACAATCCCATCTAATTTTGGAAAGAGATATAAACAGAACTTTCTTTGAAGATACACAAATGTCTAATAAGCATTTGAAAAAAAGGTCATTGTCCCTGATCATGAGAGAAATGCCAATCAAAACCACCCTGAGATGTCATCTAACCACAGTGAGCATACCCCACATCACAAAGTCTCAAAGTTGAAGATGCCGGAGTGGATGTGGAAAGATGGAAGTAATTTTACACTGGTGGGACTGAAAATTAATACAAATTTTTTCAAAGGAAGTATGGAAAATCCTCAAAGAACTCAAATTAGACCTCCCATTTGATCCTGCAAGCCCATTACTGGGCATCTATTCAGAAACAAAAAATCCTTTTATCATAAGAGCATTTGCACTAGACTGTTTATTGCAGCTCAATTTACAATCACCAAAATGTAAAAACAATCTAAATGCCCACCAACCCAGAAATGGATTAACAAACTATGGTTTATGTATACCACGGAATACTATTCATCCATTAAAAAGATGGATATTTTACATCTTTTGTATTAACCTAGATGAAGGTGGAACACATTATTCTTAGTAAAGTATCACAAGAATGGAGAAGCAAGAATCTAAAGTACTCAATTCTCATACCAAGGCAGTACATGAGCAAATACAAGGTAGAGGGTAGGGGAATGAGGGATCCAGGAGATGGGAGGAGGTAGGGGGATGGAAGATCACAGTGTGTGGCATACCTCTTGGAGGTGGGATACAATTACAAGAGGGAATTTACCTAACAAGTCCAATCAGTGTAACTGAATTCTTTGGACACTCAATGAATCCAAAACCATATATATAAAAGAAGATGGTTGGTTAAATTTTCATAGATGCTCTTTATGAGGTTTGTGTTGTTGTCATAGTTGTTGCTGTTACTCTCTTACCCTTTCCTCCTTGCTTGTGCACTGTTTAAACTTCTAGAAAAGTTCTACTTGCCATTTTTCTACTGGCATTTTTGGCATACCTCTTTGCATTATATTCTTAGGGATTGCTCTCAGGATTATACAACAAGTCTTTAAATTTTCAAAGGAGACAGAGAGTTAACAATGCATTAAATGGGGTGGGGGAAGCAGGATTAAAAATGCATTAAATCACATAAAATATACAGACCCTGAGACCTTACATGTTTTTTTTTATTCCTGCCATCTTTGTTATAGTTGTCATGTATCTTACACCTCTATACATAAAGATGCTAAAATAAATGTTATGTTTTTTCTTTGGTGGATTGTATCAATTTTAAAGGAATTAAGAAAAATACAGTTTTACTAAGGTATAATTGAAAAATAAATATTATATGTTTGTGGAGTAAAAATTGATGTTTTGAAATATGCATAAATTGTGAGACCAGTGAATTCACATATCCATCATTCCACTTACCCACAATTTTTTGTGATCAGGTATTCTACGCTCCTAACAATTTTCAAGAATGCATTATATTATTGACTAGTTATTATGATATTCAATAAATTTCCTGAAATATGTAATATATTTTAATATAAAGCCAGGAATTTACCATTTTTACTTTTCTTCATGCATTCCTACAAAAAGAAATTCCCATTCTCCCCTGTAAATCTTACTTCCTAGTTGTATGATCAAGGTCACTGGTGTAGCAACAGTGTCTTGATTCCCCTCAGGCAAGTAAGAAACCCAGAGATCACCTTCCAGATTGTCCATCTGAAATATGGGGGAGAATATATGTACTTGTGGGCCTTACCCACCTCCGTATCTGGGATACACTCAGAAGCAGACTGATCAGGGTGCCAAGGGCTTCCTGATCTGAGACTTCAGGCAAGGGGGACACTGAATTGGACAGGGTATTTAGTGGTTAGCACTGGAAGCAGAAAACTGACAATGTAGATTGGAATCACCCAGCACAAATTGCTTGAGCTCTGCAATCTCAGTTCTCCCATCTGAAAATGAGAGTAATAAAAAGTATCGACCACATAAAATTCTTGTGGGGATTAAATGTGTGTAAACTGGTAAGCATGGTCTTTGGCATAAAGTGAGCTCTGAGTGAATATTGGCTCTAATTATGTTAGTGATAGTAAACCCACTTCCTCAAAAAAGGGCCTTCATGGGTTGATGTAGGAGATTCTAAAATCAGGACTAGCAAGAGAATAAAGGGAAAAATGGAGTCTTTGGATTGAAAATACCTATGTTCCATCATAACCACCCTATAGTGTGTGGCAGCACTTTGAGATATCAACAGGGACAGACTATTTTATGTCTGGAAATCATCCAAACCTTTTAATTTCAACTTCTTTTTACAATTTTCAAGACATTTGTTTTCCTAATTTTGTTTTGGTAATTAATGTATATGTCTTTAAATTTTTTGTTGTTTAAAATTTAACTGTATCTCAAGCTACACCTCATATCTGAAGGTACATAATGATATGTCTTATAAATATTAATACAAAATATTTATCAATAAAAATCATTGAATAAATAAAAATAAGGTTGATATTTTATGCCTGAAATTTAATACTGAATATTTCTTAATCAAAAATATTTTAGTAACCTTTGGGTCCTATATTTATTTATAAGAATTTATTATATTGTATTTTCTAGTAATTAATAAACATAAGATATAGAACTAGACACGAACACCTATATCAAAACAGAGGAATAAATTGACCACTTGAGAATTGACAGAACCTGGAAAAATTAGTTTTATGTATGAATTGGACTGTTCATATGAATGCTGAAGCTCTATGATGCTTTTGAATTTGCATTTAAATCTCTGGAGTCTTAAGAGATTTTTCCTCAAAGGAAAACAAAAATGAAAGATAGTTATATAACCACTATGACTTTGACTTGTTACTAAAAGATGAATGAGTTCTCATTCCAAGAGGTAAGATGTCGGCGTTTGTTTATGAAGCTGATATAATGACTTTCATTTACACTTTGAGAACACTTTATATCTGTACTCATAAGCTAGAATGCAGAAACAAGATAAATGTAGTCTAGTAATCAGCTAGTGAGCAAATTTGGCCGAATTTCTCTCTTTCCACTATCAGTTTCATGTGAATGAATAGGCATAATTCCAGTTACCAAGATTTCTTGTTTATCTTCCCATAAGACATAAAATCAGATAGTCACTCAACACTATTCAATCTGGGCATTCTGCCATAATGCTAGTAAATTCACTAGGTTTGAGATGCTATGGGTACTTATGGATAATACAAAGTATTTTAACCAAAGAATTAAAAATGTAAAAATGATGTAAATATTTGTATAAAAGCTTACTTTGTTTATGAACCCAAATGTTTCTGGCTGAAAAGCAATAACATGATAATAAAGTCAGAAAATCAAATAAGCATCATCCTTGTTACTGGATAAATCTTCTTTGATTTTTAGGCTATGCTTTATTAATCTATGCAGTGTATTAAAAATAATATTATTTTGTTCTACAGTATCCCAATTAGAAAACATTTGTCATGATAGGAACCTATTTGATTTATTCAAATAAATGGGTTTTGTTTGTTTGTTTGAGATAGAGTCTTACTTTTTCACCTTTGTTAGAATACCATGGTGTCATAGATCACAGCAAACTCTTGGCATCAAGCAATCCTTTGGCCTCAGCCTCCCAAGAAGCTGGGAAAACACGTGCCTCCCACAACACCCCTCTATTTTTAAAAATAAGGTCTCACTCTGGCTCAGGCTGATCTTGCACTCCTGAGCTCAAGTGATCCACCCACCTCCGCCTCCAGAGTGCTAGGATTACAAGTGTGAAACACCATGCCTGCCTCAAATAAATGTATTTGAATTATGTGCTGAATATTAATTATGACTTTTGCATAATGATTACATTGACATTTCAAACTACTCAGAAAATAAAACAATAATATTTTTAATTATAAATATTTTTAAAATACTCAATAAATTTTCAATAATTGACCTCATTCATAATCCTAATTTGAAATCCCTTTCTGGTAATAGAATCAAAAACAAGTTTATTTCTTCTTAAAAAATGATTCTCTTAAACTAATATGTATTTTGAAATACGTCACTAACCAAGTGCATCCTTTACACATTAGAAGCCAGAAAGCATAAAGGATAAACTATCATCCACTCATTGCCAGATGTGCTGGATGTAATGGTATTATTTAGCTTTATTATTGGGTAGCAATTGCTCATTGCTAAAGAAATGAGCAGTCAAACTTCCTAAGGTTCATATTCTGATTCCACCACCTGCTTTGTAACCACATAACCTCTTTCTATTCATTGATAAAATAATAATGAAACTAATATTATTTTATGGAAAATGAACCAGAATACATATACAACTTTTTCTTAGCTCTGTGATTAAAATTTAGTAAACATGTAAACAATGTTAGCTATTATTCAATTCTTCATTTGAAACTCTGTATATTTTCTTTTTTTCAATATGCTTGCCAATATCTTTTGTTTTTTGTATCCATCTGTATTTTTTATTCTTCAAATTTAAAGCCACTTAAACTGCATTTTGGAAAGAAAGTGGAACAAGAAAAAGATTATCTCAATAAAAAGATTAAGAAGAAAAGATTAAAAGAAAAAAGATTATCATATAAAAGAAGTTTATCTGGTGTTTGTGATAAAAATAAATTTTTAAGAAACAGTCATCATTTCATATAAAAGTGTATTACTGCTTAAATATCTTTATAATGATTTTCCATGTGTATTAATGAAAATGAAGCCAACAAAATTATAACTACTACACTGTTCTCATCATAGGTTCACTCTGGTAGCAGATATATAATCTCATGGAGTCTCTGTTGGATGGGAACCACACTGCTGTCACAGGCTTCATTTTATTGGGCTTAACAGATGATCCCATCCTTCGAGTCATCCTCTTCGTGATAATCCTATGCATCTACCTGGTGACCATATCTGGCAACCTCAGCACAATCATTCTAATCAGAATCTCCTCTCAGCTCCATCACCCTATGTATTTTTTTCTGAGCCATTTGGCTTTTACCGACATGGGCTATTCATCTTCTGTCACTCCCAACATGCTTGTAAACTTTTTGGTGGAGAGAAATACAATCTCTTACCTTGGATGTGCCACCCAGATTGGCTCAGGTGCTTTCTTTGGGACAGCTGAATGCTTCCTTCTGGCTGCCATGGCATATGACCGCTTTGTGGCAATCTGCAACCCTCTGCTTTATTCAACCAAAATGTCCACACAAGTCTGTGTCCAATTACTCCTAGTGGCTTATATAAGTAGTTTTCTCAACGCTTCCTCTTTTACATTTTCCTTCCTTTCTTTATCCTTCTGTGGACCAAATAGAGTCAATCATTTTTTCTGTGATTTTGCTCCTTTAATTGAGCTTTCTTGTTCTGATGCCAGTGTCCCTGCGGCTATTCCCTCATGTTCTTCTGGCTCCATTGTTGTGGTCACTGTGATTGTCATAGCCGTCTCCTACATCTACATCCTCATCACCATCCTGAAGATGCGCTCCAGGGAGGGGCGCCACAAGGCCTTCTCCACCTGCACTTCCCACCTCACTGTGGTCACTCTGTTCTATGGGACCATTACCTTTATTTATGTGATGCCCAAGTCCAGCTACTCAACTGACCAGAACAAGGTGGTGTCTGTGTTCTACTTGGTGGTGATCCCCATGTTGAACCCAATAATCTATAGTCTGAGAAATGAGGAGATTAAGGGGGCACTGAAGAGAGGGCTTGGTAGAAAACTATTTTCTTACTGATACTTTTTATTTAGTAGGATTTTCTACAATAATGTCCCATTAATATTAATAAAACAGTGAAAGGAAAATTCAGTCTGTAGTCAAAATATATCTGGTTATGCATAATTAATAGTGTGGAGGTTTTTAGTAAATATAGGGGATAGATTTTCAAATCAAACAGTGTATCAGTGGCCTATAGTGAGTTATCTTTAATAAAATTAAATTTATAATTAGGAACACATTGTTTATCAGGAAAAGTACTTAATCTGCTTATAATTATTATTATTTTTTTTTTTTTTGCAATTTTTGGCTGGGGCCAGGTTTGAACCCACCACCTCTGGTATATGGGACCGGCACCCTACTCCTAGAGCCACAGGTGCCTCCTTAAAATTCTTTAATTTTTTTATATTTCTCTAAAATTATTTTTCTACTATGAGTAAAGGTTTTTATACCTCTAAACTTAGACTGTACCCATTTTCAAAATCAGCTTATCTTTGGGTAAGCCTGATGACTAAATTATGGGTGAGTACATTCTGAAAGAAAATGATAAAGTGGAACCAAATAGTAAAATTGCTGGAGATTTTCTGGGAATGACCTTTGTAAGAAAGATAAAATTCTGGTCTGTATTCCTGATCTCTCGTTCTGGCATAGTTATAGGAGTCTCTAGAGCAGTGGTTCTCAACCTTCCTAATGCCATAACCCTTTACTTCCTTTCTTTATCCTTCTGTGGACCAAATAGAGTCAATCATTTGACTCTATGTATGGTGACCCCCAACCATAAAATTATTTTTGTTTCCATTTTATAAATGTAATTTTGCTACTGTTATGAATTGTAATGTAAATATCTGATATGCAGGATGTGTTTAGGTGACCCCTGTGAAAGAGTTGTTCGACCCCCAAAGAAGTCATGACCCACAGGTTGAGAACCACTGCCCTAGAGGATAACAGGATGAGTTGTCTCTAACTGTCCTGTGGATTTCTCTGCCAAGTCAAAATAATTGATTTAGTTTGCTGGAATGAGAATTCCCAAACTCCTCAGAGATTGAGTTTGAAACATGCAAGCAATAATTTCCAGCGGTATGATCCAGTTGCAGGAGTGCAATTGAAACTGTGGAGGAAAAACATTTGCAGTGACTTGTTCATTGTCACACTTACATACTTACACTTACACTTACACACTTACACTCAGGAAGCTCTAGGGGACTTGACTGTCTCTCTTCTAAAATTTTGCCTGTCTCCTGTAGGTATTTAGTCAACCTCCACATGATGAGAAATAACACATTTATTTCTCTTTCCTTATTGTTTCAATAGTAATTCTTTGCTTTTGCTGACAGAACTGTAGGAAATGAATCATTTAATTCATTTTTTGTTCTTTCATATGTCCAAAAGTTATATTGAGTGACTCATATTCTAAGAACTGTCCTAGGCTATGGGGGATATAAGTGACAAACAGGCAGAGATGTCTGGCTTCATGGCACTTATCTTCCAGCATAGATTTCAAACACTAAAACTAACAAGTGATACAGACTATTAGAAGTGGATGAGGCTATGGAGAAAGAAAAAATAGAGCAGTGCATGAAATGTTGATATGCCAGGAGCAGACAGTGGTCACTGTCAGTCTTTCTGGGAATATAACACCTGAGTAACAGTCACAGGATGGAAGACAGTTTATTCTAAATGTGGTGATACCTGAGAACAATTGTGTGAGTTTAATCTTCCATTCACAAGCATATAATTTATATTTCTGTTCCAATAATGGTAGGGTTGGTAATTTTAATCAATTCATGGTCAGAACAGTGAAAATAAATGATAAAGTGTTAGATATGTCTATACTATCATTTTAGAGTCTACAGAATAGGGAGGAATAGCTTCACCAGAAAGTGCGAGAAACTAATCCTCAAAAGTCCCTTTGTTAAGGAGAATTTGACAAGTCAGAAGAAAGTGTTCCCAATATGTGCTGTGCATTTAATGTTCTTTTTGGGTTGAAAAGGGCACAAATGAAAGCCTGGGACTTGATTAGACGGTACATGTGAATCTCTCTACGTGTAGAATAGAAATGTCTTTACACAATAACTAAGAAAAAGACATGAAGGCTATGTTAACCAGTTGGATGAAAATATTTCAAATAGTATATAGAAACAGTACAGTGTACACCATGATAGTATTAATGTATACTGCTATGATTTAATAAAAAAAAAGAAGTCTGATTAATAACTCTTATATATTTCCACAGGATAAAGGGGAACTTTATGTAACTAAGCCTGGCAGAGATTAGGAGCCCTAGAAAGATACAGATCTCAAGCCTTGAACTTGGATATGATGGTTAAGGACAGGTAGTATCACAGGGCTAAGCCTCAATTATTGCTACCAATAATTATTCAAATGTAAGAAAATGCATACAGCAAAAAATAATGACTGTCATAAAGGAATAAGATACCAAACATGTGTGAAAGTTGAAATAGCCAAAAATAAAAAAAGAACTGTTAAGATTTAAGATATAGGAATTAGTAGACAGATATTAATATTAGTTTATTATTAATAATAATAATTTTAAAACATATAAACTTCAGTAAACACTTTGGTTTATAAAGGGTGAATATGGCAGCCACATATCAATCACTGAATCATTAGATTTCCAAAATTCAACAGATCCATATTGTTATTTTCTTCAATAGGGCCTAGACCTACTCCATGTTAAGTTGTCTCTGTGTCTCTTGGCTCTACCTTCTGGACATTTTGTTTCCATGCTATGGATCATCCTTCCTTTTCTAGAAAAATATTGCCAATGTTATTGCTGAGTATGCATGACCATTGTTGGCTAGGGGTTGTAGGTATTTCACTTTGCACTGTCTTTATCTCTTTCAGTTCAAGCTGATATATTCAAAAATTTTGTGAGACTTGCAAATAAAAATTTTGTAGAGAAATGCAAATAAAACCTCAATGAGCTACTAATTTGCACTCACATGGATGGTTAGAATTAAAAAGTAAGATAATAAAAAGTGTTGGTGAGAAGGTGTCTTTTTCATGTAGCTGCTTAGTGGTATGCACTTCCCTTTTAGTATTGCTATTATTTTATCAGAGATGTTGGTAGCATGTGTGGCTTTTGTCATTAAATTTGAAAAATCTTTCGATTTCCATTTCATTTCCTCATTGACCAAAGTATTGTTTAGCAGAAGGTTGTTTGATTTCCAAGTGTTCTTGTAGTTTTATGAGCTCCTCTTGGAAGGGATTACTAGTTTTATTCCACTATAATGTGAGAAGATACCTGGTATGATTTTAAGTTCTGTTTAATTTTCTGAGATGTGTTTTGTGGTCTGATACATAATCTATCTTAGAAAATGTTCCCTGTGCTGAAGATAAGAATGTATACTCTGTATTTTTTGGGTATAATATTCTGTAAATATCTGTTAGATTCATTTGTTGTAAAGTCTTGTTCAAAGTCAATGTTTCTCCATCGACTTTGTGCCTTGATGATATGCTTATTTCTGACAGTGGAGTGATAAAGTTCACAGCAGCTATTATGATGTTGCCTTTTATTTCTTCCCTTAAGTCTAGTAGTACTAGTTTTGTACATTTGGGAGTTCCTGATTTAGGTGCATGTACACTTGGAGTCAATCATATTGACATTATATATATATACATATATATATTTGCCTGTAATACATTATATTTTTATTGTTGGGGATTCATTGAGGGTACAAGAACCAGGTTATACTGATTGCATTTGTTAGGTAAAGTCCCTGTTACAATTGTGTCTTGTCCCCAAGAGGTGCGTCACACACTAACACCCTGTCTCATCTCTCCTTTCCTCTCTCTGCATCTCCTCCCTCCTTCTCTTTCTCTCTCTGATCTCCCCTTCCCCTACCCTCCATGTTGTACTAGGTCATTAATTGTCCTCATATCAAAATTCAGTACATAGGATTCATGCTTCTCCATTCTTGTGATGCTTTAGTAAGAATAATGTGTTCCACATCCATGCAGGTTAATACAAAGGATGTAAAGTCTCCATATTTTTAAATGGCTGAATAGTATTCCACAGTATACATATACCACAGTTTGTTAATCCATTCCTGGGTTGGTGGGCATTTAGTCTGTTTCCACATTTTGGCAATTGTAAATTGAGTTGTGATAAACAGTTTAGTTCAAGTGTCCGCATGTTAAAAGGATTTTTTCCTTCTGGGTAGATGCCCTGTTGTTGTTCTCAGAGCTAACTGGTGGGTGACGCAGAGGAAAGCACTGCAGATGAAATGAATAGCATAAATGGGAGATTGAGGCTCGCTTCAGCACTCAGTATCTACTTATCTTTATCGATTCTCTTATATACTCTAAAATATCTGATAACATTTTAAAATATCAAACAGTTAAGAAAGCGAAGTAAGATCATGGAAACTGCCATAAAAATTCCAATTTAGTATAATTACTGCTGAGCACATATACAATTGATACAAATTGAGAAGATTTTGCTTGGGGCTAAACCACAAGAGCACCAGGCTGTGGGTTCTGTTTGCCCATTTCTTAAACTAAAACTTAAACTATTGTGTTAAAGAGGAGAAAGGAACAAAGTACAACTGTCCAGTGCCTTGATAGGTGTTTAGCTCCCAGCTACAACCTGGTGTGGCCCTCTAGCATATTCCTTTCTGAGAATATTTCTGCTTTTCCGCAGGCCTGGGCATGTCCTCAGAGTAATGGAATTCCATCTTAGGGCCACATTCCTTGGGGAATGCATGAGGCTAAACTACCATGTCTGAGCGTGGGGGGCTGTACCCTTTCATGTCCAATAATGGGATTGCAGGATTAAATGGGAGGTCTAGCTTGAATTCTTTGAGACTTCTCCATACTTCCTTCCAAAAAGGTTGTATTAAACAAAAGCAAAAACAAAAACAAGGTTGTATTAGTTTTCAGTCCCATTAGCAGTGTAAAAGTGTTCCTTTCTCTCTACCTCCACACCAGCATCTGCGGTTTTGAGACTTAGTGATGTGGGCCATTCTTGTTGGTTTTAGATGGTATCTCAGGGTGGTTTTGATTTGAATTTCTCTAATAATTAGGGATGATGAGCATTTTTTCATATGTTTGCTAGCCATTCATCTGTCTTCTTTAGAGAAAGTTCTATTCATGTCCCTTGCCCATTGATATATGGGACTGTTGGCTTTTTTCATGTGGATTAATTTGAGTTCTCTGTAGATCCTAGTTATCAAACTTTTGTCTGATTCAAAATGTGCAAATATCCTTTCCCAGTGTGTAGGTTGTCTATTTGCTATGGTTGTTGTCTTCTTATCTGTACAGAAGTTTTTCAGTTTAATTAAGTCCCACTTGTTTATTTATGTTGTAGTTGTAATTGCCATGGAAGTCTTCTAAATAAAGTCTTTCCCCAGGCCATTATCTTCCAGTGTTTCTCCTATGCTTTCTTTGAGGATTTATATCATTTCATGCCTCAAATTTAAGTCTTTTATCTATCTTGAATCTATTTTTGTGAGTGGAGAAAAATGTAGGTCCAGTTTCAGTCTTTTACATGTGGATATCCAGTTCTCCTAAGGTGCGAAAAGTAAAAAGCAGTTCAAGAGAGTCTGTCCTGGCCACCCTATGTAGGCCTCAGCCAAGCCGCAGGCGTTTCTGTTGTCTGTGTGTTTCTCCCATGACATACTCGGGGCCTAGATTGTAATCTATGATGTTATGTCTCATTCTTTATTTTATGACCCTCACTCTCTGTCTTATGAACCTCATGTGCACTCCCACCCTGAAAAATGGATAAAAGAGAGGCATAGGATTGAGTCGGGGGCTCGGTTTTGGGAAACATGCTGGTGTTCCGAGTACCCCTGGCTGAATAAACCCACTTCCTCTAATCAACTGGTGCCTGGAATCTTCTGTCTGCATTGGTTTCCTGCTACATTTCTTGGTTCCCTGACTGGGAAGCAAGGGTTGGTGGAAAAACCGCACAGCCAGATTCTTTGGGTGAGGTTCTGCCCGCTCTGCGGATCACCCCTGTGGGGAACTCCAGTTGGTTTGGCGATGCGGTCCTCAGAGAACTCCTGGGACAAATTCTCCCAGAGGAACCATTTCATTGAGGCTGACTTAGTGAGGTCCTTGCGGTGGGTCACTGTGGAGGCTGAGCACCAGAGAGGAACTGGCAACAGGTGGCGCCAGGACATCCAGAGTAAGGTAGGATCCTTTTAAGGCCCACTACATTTTTAGTGGAAGAGGGAGTCTGATCAACCCCTGGGCATTAATTGCCCGCAACTGGAAAGTGTGTGTAAGAGTGTAGTGAGAATGTGTGAAGGTAGGAATTGTTTGAGGCCCACTACATTTTAGTGGAAGAGGGAGTCTGATCAACCCCTGGCATTAATTTGCCCACCAGCGGAAGTTGTGTGTGAGGGTGTGGTGTGAACATGCATCTCGGGAGGGAGACCTTGAGCAAAAATGGGGAACAAGCAAGAGAAACCCACCCCATTAGGTACTATGTTGAAAACTTTAAGAAGGGTTTTGTAGGTGACTATGGGGTAACTATGTCACTAAGAAAGCTAAAGAACCTTTGTGAGCAGGAATGGCCCTCCTTTGGGATTGGATGGCCATCAGAGGGAAGTTTAGAGAGATCCCTAGTGTCTGAGGTATGGCACAGAGTTATTGGAAAGGGGGGTCACTATGAGCAGATTCCTGGCTACAACTAGTAGTGAACCCACCACCTTGGTTGAGAGGGCAGGTTGTGACAGTGCTATTAGCACAGAGACAGGAAAGGAGAGTGCTTTCCACCTGACCTAGAGCAGTGGTGCTGAAGATACTGGCAGATCTGGTACAGGAGGACCCCCTAGATGAAGTTTTACCACCCCCATACAGAGAAACTGGGGGTGCTACCACACTTGAGGAACCAATTTCTCTTTAAAAGCAGACTGAGTCACAGCCAGCCCAGCCAGGTACCCTTTGAGGAAAGAAAGGAAAAGTCCCAGAAGGTCTGCCTCCCTTAGCAACTCGACTAAGGCCTAAACCGGGGGTCCAGATGCCCCTCAGGGAAACTAGACACACAGGAGTGGATGAGGACGGGTACATGGTCGAACAGAGAGTAATGGTATATCAGCCGTTTATGACCAAGGAATTACTAAATTGGAAGCATCATACTCCTTCCTACACAGAGAAACCTCAGGCTCTGGTTGATTTGATGCAGACCATTTCCCAGACTCACAACCCTACTTGGGCAGATTGTCACCAGCTGTTCATGATTCTCTTTAACACAGATGAGAGACACCGTGTAATTCAGGCCACCTCTACCTGGTTAGGGGAGAATGCCCTGGATGGGTTCCAAAACTCTCAGGAGTATGTCCGGATTCAGTTCCCTGGAGTGGACCCCCAAGTGGGACACAAATGTGGCAGAGGACAGGGCACACCTAGTCTGATACCGAGAGGCATTGCTACAGGGACTGAGGAAGGGGACACAGAAATCTACCAATTTGGCTTGAGTAAATGAGGTCCTCCAAGGAAAGACTGAGAGCTCAGGCCAGTTCTACGAAAGGTTATGTAAAGCATTTCGGATATACACTCCCTTTGACCCTGAGAACTCTGAGAATCAGAGGATGGTTACTATGGCTCTAATTAGCCAAAGCGCTGAGGATATACAGTGAAAACTGCAGAAGCAGGAGGGGTTTGCAGGTATGAACACCTCGCAACTCCTCGAAATAGCACAAAAGGTTTTTGTGAATCAGGAAGCAGTAAGCCCTAAGGAAGAGGACAGGCGCATGAAGCGAAGGGCCAATCTCAAAGCTGCAACTCTGAAAGGCAAGGGGGGAGGAACCCCTTCCTTTCAAAGAGGATAGGGTCAAGAAGTGCAAGGGAGTAGGGGACCTAGGGTTAAAGGCCCCCCCTTGCGAAGGGATCAGTGTGCAATTTGCCAAAAAACAGGGCATTGGAAGAATGCGTGTCCCCAGAGGCAATGTATGGAGAAACTTGGGAGAAAGGCCACAGAACCAGAAGAGCAGGGAGCCCTCTATAACTTGGTGGGAGAAGCCCTGCTAGACTGAAGGGGACCAGACACAGCCACCCCCGGGGATTCTATGGTCCGAGTAAAGATTGAGGGCAAGGACATTGACTTTCTAATTGATACTGGAGCTGAATACTTGGTGGTCAACCAGCCAGTAGCCCCTCTTTCAGACCACAAGATTGACATCGTAGGAGCAACCAGAGCTACTACCGATCAAGCCTTTTGTCTCCCTCAGAAGCGTTCCATAGGAGGCAACAAGGTAACTCATCAGTTTCTCTACATGCCTGATTGTCCCTTGCCTCTCCTGGGTAGGGACCTCCTAGGAAAATCTTAAAAAGCCACAATCTCTTTCTCTGATCAAGGAACTATGCAGCTACAGTTGCCCAAACCAGGTCTGGTATTAGCCCTAACTATGCCCCGGGAGGAGAAGTGGAGGTTGTATATGACGCAACCAGGGGAAGGATTGAGGACTGCACTGGCCCAGTGGCGGCCACAGGTCTGGGTGGAAGACAATCGCCCCAGGGCTTGCAGTAAACCAGCCACTGGTAATAATAGAGGTAAAGCCAGGAGCAAGGCCAGTGAGACAAGGACAGTATAGAGTGTCCAGGGAAGCCCTGGAAGGAATCCAGGTGCACCTCCAGAGACTTGAGGAGTTTGGCATAATCATACGATGCCAATCTCCCTGGAACATTCCCTTGCTCCCTGTGCAGAAGCCAAGCACAAAGGACTATAGGCCGGTCCAGGATTTGAGGATTGTTAATCAGGCAACTGTGATACTACATCCCTCAGTGCCAAATCCATACACTCTACTGAGTTTACTACCAGCGGAAGTTAAATGGTTTACTTGCCTTGACTTAAAGGATACCTTTTTCAGTATAAGACTGGATCCAGAGAGCCAGAAGCTGTTTGCCTTCCAGTGGGAGAGGCTGGACACAGGAGCTGCAGTCCAGTACATGTGGACCAGACTACCAAAGGGGTTCAAAAACTCCCCCACGATTTTGGGGAAAGTGCTGGCTTGTGATCTCCAGAAGTTCCCAGCCAAGGAACTAGGGTGCATGTTGCTTCAGTATGTTGATGATCTCCTCCTGGGACACCCTACCCTGGAGGGCAGTGCCCAAGGCACAGACTGCCTATTGTGACATCTAGAGGTATGTGGCTACAAAGTGTCTAAACGAAAGGCCCAGATTTGCCAGAAGCAGGTACGCTATCTAGGATTTATTATCCAGCAGGGGGAAAGGAATCTAGGCATGGAGAGGCGGCAGGTCATTAGCCACCTCCCCACCCCCACAAGCCAGAGGCAAGTTCAGGAATTCCTAGGTGCAGTCGGTTTCTGTCGTCTCTGGATCTCCAACTTTGCCGTCATGGCTAAGCCCTTGTATGAGGCAACTAAAGGAGAGGAAAGAAAGCCTTTAGAGTGGGGAAGAGAGCAAGAACAGGCCTTCTCTCAGTTAAAAATGAGGCTAATGACTGCATCAGCACTGGGACTTCCAGATCTGACCAAGCCCTTCACTCTGTATGTCTCAGAAAGAGATAAGACAGCTGTGGGTGAGTTAACCCAGCTGGTTGGGTCCTGGCCAAGGCCTGTAGCCTATCTCTCTAAACAACTGGATGGAGTGGCAAAAGGATGGCCACCCTGCTTATGGGCTCTAGCCGCTACTGCTCTCCTTGTGCAAGAAGCTGATAAGCTAACTCTAGGGCGGGATCTCAAGGTAAAAGTACCCCACTCTGTGGTCACTTTGATGAACACAAAGGGACATTTCTGGCTTTCTAATGCAAGACTAACTAAGTACCAAAGCTTGATGTGTGACAATCCACGCATAACAGTGGAAGTATGCAACACCCTGAACCCAGCCACGCTCCTTCCAGCCAGTGGAAGAGAGACTGAGCATGACTGTGTAGAAATTATAGGCAATGTGTACTCTAGCAGACCTGACTTGCATGACCAGCCTTGGACAGATGCAGACTGGGACTTGTATGTTGATGGAAGCAGTTATGTGACAGCACAAGGTGAGTGGCAGGCCAGGTATGCAGTGGTCACCTTAACAGAGACTATAGAAGCTAAGCCCCTACCCCAAGGGACTTCAGCTCAGAAGGCTGAGTTAATTGACTTGACCTAAGCACTAGAGCTAAGCCAAGGAAAGAGTGTAAATATTTACACTGACTCTAAGTATACCTTTCTGACTCTCCAAGTGCATGGGGCATTATACAAGGAGAAGGGACCTTTAAACTCTGGAGGAAAGGACATTAAATATCAGCAAGAGATACTTCAGTTGCTAGAGGCAGTATGGAAACCCCAGAAAGTGGCAGTGATGCATTGTCGTGGACATCAAAAGGATGCTTCCACCACCACTAAGGGGAACACCAGAGCTGATACTGAGGCCAAGAGGGCTGCCTCCCAGCTGTACCAGGCATAACAAGTGGCTCCCCTCATCCCATGGGTTCCAGAACTCACCCCTATCTACTCTTGGGAAGAGAAGGAATGGTTGGCAGCAGAGGGGAGCCAGGAAGTGGAGGGAGGATGGATAAAGATGCCTGATGGACGAGTAGCAGTTCCCCAGCTTCTAGGAGCAACAGTGGTAATGGCGATGCACGAGAGCACCCATCTGGGACAGGAGTCCCTGGTGAAGCTGCTGGGTCAATACTTCTACATCTCTCACCTGGCAGCCCTGGCCAAAGGCGACAGTCAGTGATGTGTCACCCGCAGTCAGTTCAATGCCTGCCAAGGACCGACGGTACCCCCAGGAAGCCAGTCATATGGAGCAACGCCCTGCGAGGACTTTCAGGTAGACTTCACTGAAATGCCCAGATGTAAAGGGAACAAGTACTTGCTGGTGATGGTGTGCACCTACTCTGGATGGGTAGAACCATATCCTACCCGCACCAAGAAGGCACAAGAAGTCACCCGGGCACTCTTAAGAGACATTATACCACGGTTTGGGCTCCCACTGCAGATTGGGTCAGACAATGGGCCAGCATTCATCTCTGAATTGGTCCAGAAGACAGCCAACATCCTTGACATCACCTGGAAACTCCACGCAGCCTATCGCCCACAAAGCTTGGGGAAGGTGGAACGCATGAATAGAACTATCAAAACCACTTTAGGGAAAGTATGCCAGGAGACAAATTTACAGTGGGTAAGTGCCCTGCCCTTGGTGTTATTTAAGATTAGGTGTACTTCCACTAAGAGGACAGGATTTTCACCATATGAGGTCTTATATCACAGACCACCCCCCTTACTACGGAGCTTGCCAGGATCCCCCCGGGAATTGGGGGAGGTAGAATTAGGGAAGCACACATTTTAGTAATCCACTCATGAATTGATGGGTACTTTGGATGGGTTCTGAATCTTTGTGACTGTGAATTGTGCTGCAATAAACATTCAAATGCACATGGTTTTTTGAAAAAAAAAATTGTTTTACTTTGGGTAAATATCCAATAGTGGGATTGTTGGAGCAAATGGCAGGTCTATTTTAGTTCTTTGAGGTGTCTCTATGCAACTTTCCATAGAGGTTGTACTAGTTAGCAGTCCTACCAACAGTTTATAAGTGTTCCTTTTTCTCTGCATCCATGCCAGCATCTTTAGCTTTTTTTTTTTTTTTTTGGTGTTTTTTGTTTGTTTTTTTTTAATAAAAGCTATTCTCACTGGAGATAAGTGCTATCTCATTGTGGTTTTGATTTGCACTTCAATGATGATTACAGATGTTGAGCATTTTTCCATGTGTTTATTGGCCATTAGTCTATCTTATTTTGAAAAGCTTCTGTTAGTGTGTTTTGTCCACTTTTTATTGGGTTATTTTATTTTTTTCTTGTTGATGTGTTTGAGTTCTTTATAAATTCTGGTTATTGGCCATTTATGAGATGTATAGCATGCACATATTTTTTCTCTGTCTGTAGATTGTCTGTTCACTTTTTTGATTCTTTGCTTGGCTGGGCAGAAGTTTTTAATTTAATAAATTCCTTTTTGTTAATTTTTGTTGTTGCTGTGATCGTCTTTGGGGTCTTCCTCATAGATTCTTTTCCTAGGCTGATGTCTATAAGAGTTTTCCAATATTTTCTTCTAGAATTATTAAGAATTCATAAGAACTCATGCCTTACGTTTAGGTCTGCTATTCATCATGAATTAATTCTTGTGAGTGGTAAGAGGTATGAATCCTGTTTCAATTTTCTACATTTGGCTATCCAAATTTTATCAGCACCAATTATTGAAAAGGGATTCTTTTCCATAGCATATTATTGTCTGCTTAATCAAAAATCAGATGGCAACGTAAAGATAGATTTATATTTGGGCTTTGTGTTTTGATCCATTGGTCAATGTTTCTCTTCTTGTATTAGTACCATGTTGTCTGGTTACTATAGCCTGATATATAACTTAAATTCTGGTAAAGTGATGCTTTCCTTTTTGCATAATGTTGCCCTAGCTATTTGGACTCTTTTCTGGCTCCATTTAAAGTGAAGAAATATTTTTTCTACATCTTAAAAAAATGACATTGGCAATTTAATAGGAATTGGATTGAATCTGTAGATCACTTTTGGTAGTATAGACATTTTAACAAGGTGGACCTGCCAACCAGTGAGCATGATGTATTTTTATATTCCATGCTATTTCCTTCCTCAGTAATTTATAATAAACCCTGTAGAAGTCTTTTACCTTCTTGGTTAAATATATTCCCAAGTATTTAATTTCTTTTGTTACTATTGTCAAAGGTATGGAGTTTTTGATTTGATTCTCAGCTTGACTGTTTTTGATGTACAGGAATACTATTGATGTGTGTACACTAATTTTGTAACCTGAAACTGCTGAATTTATTTATCAATCCCAGGCATCTCTTGGCAGAATCTTTGGGTTTTCTACATATAAAATCATATCATCAACAAAGAATGATAGTTTAACCTCCTCTGCCTGCATTTGGGTACACTTGATTTCCTTTTCTTGACTCATTACTTTGGCTAGAACTGCCTACACTATGTTGAACAGCAGTGGTGACAGTGGACAACCTTGTTTAATTCCAAATCTAAGCAGGAATTGTTTCAGTTTTTCCCTAGTCGGTTTGACTTTGGATGTGTATTTTTGGTATATGGATGGCTTTTATAATTTTTAGGTATGTTCTACTTGTGCCCATTTTGTTATGAGTTTTTATCACAAAAGCATGCTGAATTTTATCAAATGATCTCTTTACATCTATTGAGATGATCATATGCCTTTGTTTTTGCTTCTGTGTGTGTGGTGGATTGCATTTATAGATTTGCTTATGCTGACCATCTTTACATCCCTGGGAGGAAGCCTATTTCATCATGGTGTGATACTTTTTTACTGTGCTTCTAAACTCTATTTGCCACAATTTTATTGAGAAATTTTGCATTTATATTCTTAAGAGATATTAGTCTATAGGTCTTTGTTGTTGTTGCTGTTGTGTCCTTTACTTGCTTTGTAAAGCAAATTGAGAAGAATTTCCTTCTTTTCAATGTTATAGATAATTTCTCCAGTATAGGTACAAATTTGTCCTTGTCTTTGTAGTATTCAGCTGTGAAATCATCTGCTCTGTGACGTTTTTGTTGGAAGATTTTTATTGCTGCTTCAATTTTGTTGCTTGATATTGGTCTGTTTAGAAGTTCTATTTCTTCATGTTTGAGCCTAGGAAGTTTCTGTGTTTCCAAAAATTTGTCCATTTCCTCAACAATTTCCAGCTGATGTGCATAGATGTTTCTAGAGTATTCAGAGATAGTGTTTGGTGTTTCTATGGTATCAGTTGTCATATCTCAATTTCTGTTTCTGATTTATCTTATTAGGGTTCTTTCTTTTTTGCTTTTGGCTTATCAAGCAAGAGCTCTGTCAATTTTGTTTATTTTTCAAAGAACTAATATTGTTTGTTTCATTAATCTTCTATATAATTCTTTTGTTATTGATTTCATGTAGTTCTGTTCTGATCTGAGGTATTTCTTTTCCTTTTTGGGGTTTGGGATTTATTTTATCTTCTTTTTATAATTCCTTGAGATGATTAATTAGATTGTTGATTTGTGGTCTTTATTTTGATATAGGCATTTTAAGACTATGAATTTTTCTCTTAGTATTGCTTGTCTGAATTCCATATATTTTGAAAACTTACATACCCTTTGTCATTTAGTTGACTCATGATTTCCATCTTAATTTCCCTCTTAACCCCAAAATAATTCAGCAATAGATTAATTTCAATGATTTCATGTAGAATTGAGTATTTCTTTTGTTCTTGGTTTCTCATTTTATTCCAGAGTGATCTGAGAAGATATGTGGTATAACTTCTTTTTAAAAAATTTGTTGAGAAATGTTTTGTGTCCTAGATTGTGGTCAATTATAGAGAATGTTCCCTGTATAGATAAAAAGAACATATATTCAGTAATTTGGGGGTAGAATGGTTCTGTAAATATTTGTTCAGCCTATTTGTTCTAGAGTCGTAAACCCTGGGTTTCCTTATTTAATGTCTTCCTGAATGATCTATCTGGTCCTGGCAGTGGGGTATAGAAATCCCCAGCTAATATGATGTTGCTATTTATTACTTTGTTTAGATCTAGTAGTTTTTTTTTTTTAAATAAAACTGAGTCCACCTGTGTTAGGTGCGTAAATATTTAGAATTGTCTTCTTGAGGATTCTGTTTTTGTTATTTTCCATATAACAAAAAATCCCTGCTCAAATTCCCTTTTACCCCAAAAATCTCTGCTCAAATTCTAGATATCTGCTTAATGGCACCATAATCTTCTTTTTTTAGTCACTCTGCTAGTTCTCTATATCTATCACAAAAGATGAACATGGCACCTCAGTCTCTCATCCTATTTTTCAGCTGCTATCAACGTTTTACTTTTCTTTTTTAACTTTGTTTTATTTTATTGTTGGGGATTCATTGAGGGTACAAAGAAGCATGTTACACTGCTTGGATTTGTTAGGTAAAGTCCCTCTTATAATTGTGTCCTACCCCTAAGAGGTATGTCACCCAACTGTGACCTCCCATCCCCTCCTTCTTTCTCTCTCTGCTTCCCCATTCTCCTACTCTCTGCCATATACTAGCATCAATAGTCCTCATATCAGAATTGAGTACACTGGATTCTTGCCTCTCCATTCTTGTCATGCTTTACTAAGAAGAATGTGTTTCAACTCCATCCAGGGTAATACAAAAGATGTAAATTTACCTCTTTTTCTGGCTGAATAGTATTCCATGTATACATACATCACAGCTTGTTCATCAGTTTCTGGATTGGTGGGCATTTAGGTTGTTTCCTCAATTTAGCAACTGAATATAGAGCAACAATAAATAGTCTAGTACAAATATTCTTATGATAAAATGATTTTTTTTTCTTCTGAATAGATGCCCAATAATGGGATTGCAGGATCAAATGTGAGATATAATTTGAGTTCTTTGAGGATTCTCCATACTTCCCTGATGAAAGTATTTCAAAATGTATATGAAAACACTGCACTGTACCCCATGTTTGAATTAATGTATACAGCTATCATTTAATAAAAAAAAAAAAGAAAAAGAAAAGAAAAAAAAGGAAAAAAGAAAAAAAATAAGGTCTTATTACTTTGTAGTCCCACCAGCAATGTAGAAGTGTTTTTTTCTCTCCATATCCACACAAGTATCTGCAGCTTTAAGGCTTTGTGATGTGGGTCATTCTCACTGGAATTAGGTGATATCTCAGGGTGGTTTTGATTTTCATTTCTTTGATAATTAGAGATGATGAACATTTTTTCAAATGTTTGTTAGCTATTCGTCTGTCTTCTTCTCCTTCTTTCTTTCTTTCTTTTTTTTTTTTTTTTGAGAGAGCCTCACTTTGTTGCCCTCACTAGAGTGCTATGGTGTTACAGCTCACCGCAACCTCAAACTCTTGGGCTTAATCAATTCTCTTCCCTAAGCCTCCCAAATAGTTGGGAGTATAGGCAACTGCCCCATGCCCAGCTATGTCTGTCTTCTTTAGAGAAGGTTCTATTCATTTCTCTTGCTCATTGATATAAGGGATTGTGTTGCTTGATTTGAGTTGCAGATCCTAGTTATTAAGCTCTTGTCTGATTCATGATATGCAAATATCTTTTCCCATTCTGATGGTTGTCTGTTTGCTTTGCACTTTTTAAAGTCAAATCTCTGACAAAACTATGTATCTTCATTGTAGATGTCTTTGGATTCCCTTCTTTACAAACTAGTTAATGCTAATAAGTAATTATCTTTATTTCCTGTTTTAGTTATGCAGTCTTATATATTCTCTTAGCTACTCCTAGAGATAAGCATTATTATTAATTTCAAGGAGAAAGATGTTGCTTGTTAAAGGTGATATAGATGATAAAAGTACCTGAACAGCAAATTTATATCAAAGCAGTGAGTGTCTGAAGAACTATGTGCCTGGCTGTAAGGTCAAGTTGGTTCTAAGGCCACTCTAAATGCAAGTGCCCTAGCTTGAGTGAAGTTCTTACCTGACCTTATGTCTTGCAGCCATATTTTGCTGAGAAATATCACAGTATTTATTAAATAAAGTAATGTCTTTTTGTGTCTCTTCTAATTTACCCACATTATTTTTCCTCACTTGCAATGTTCTTTCTTTCCCTGCACACTAAAAACATAGCTTTCCCAAAAAGACAGTGAAAATGTTACTAGTTCTAGGAAGCCTCCCCAAACCTTCTCAGGCTGTGTTAGTCATCTTCTAGATTCACATATCATTTTATTGTAATGAAACTCTCTTACAAGCTTGACTCACATACAAGATGGCACAGAAACTTGAGTTAAATTTTGTATTCCTCAACTTTCAGCCTAAGCTGAGTAAACAGGTTTTTAAGTATGGTTAGTTCAATGACCTAAGGACAAATAAAAAAGAATCCCATACTCTCCAGCAGCCTTTGATAGCTATTACTTTAGTATATTTAGTAATTCCTTCACAATACACTGATTTCTTTAGCATTCACTTTGTTTAGACGTGTACTGAAGATAGTAACTGTTCTCTATAGCTTTTAATGATCATGTCAAGTAGCAATGCATGATGCTTAACTGCAATAAGACATGTTTTCTAAATGCTTCCTTAATTGAATTTGTGAATGTTAACAACAAAAACAAACACACAAAAAAACAGAACCACCCCCCTCCCACAAATAATGCCTCCTTAGAGCTTCAGCAGTGGTTGCTTACAGCCTAGAAGAAACTACCATTTTTATGTTCTAAACACTGCCCATTTTTATTGTAGTACCAACTAACACTTTACCAATAAATGGTCATAACAGAGCACCTAGAAGAGCTTAATGAAAGAGTGTCTCTCCACACACACAAACACCACAAATTGTTGGCAAGTCTCTCCAAGGAAGAAAATCTCCAGGATACCAAGGTATGTGTAGTTTGTACAGTCTTTCTCAGTGATTTCAGGTGAGGGCCTTTGGCTTTTCTGATATTTTTGTTTTCATATACAAAAATATGTATATTATGGTTACATATATTAATATGTATATTAATGGTTAAGTCTTATTTTGTCATGCTATTCAAATAAAAATACTGACAGAGATATGTCTATATAACATTATTTCCATTCTTGCCATTAACTCTGGCAACCACTACAGAGACTGATGCATGTAACATCATGTCAGCCCTTTTTTTTTTTTGAGACAGAGCCTCAAGCTGTCCCCCTGGGTAGAGTGCTGTGGCATCACAGCTCACAGCAACCTCCAACTGCTGGGCTCAAGTGAGTCTCCTGCCTCCGCCTCCCAAGTAGCTGGGACGACAGGTGCCCACCACAATGACCCACTATTTTTTGGTTGCAGCTGTCATTGTTGTTTGGCAGACCTGGTCTGGATTCAAACCCACCACCTTAGGTGTATGTGGCTGGTGCCTTAGCCACTTGAGCCACAGGTGCCGAGTCTTCGTCAGCCCTTTTGTTACTTTTTTCCAAATGTTACCCATTTACTATGCCTGGATTTTTCCTTGAGTATGCCATACTATTCTTTATTTTCAGTTTTTCAAAGTCTTTCCATTCAGTTTCTGGGTTCGCTCTCTACCAATAAGAAAGTCACAACATTCTTAAGTTTGACCTATCTGTTTCTTTAATGTCTTCTAAGAAGATATAAACACCCACAAGTACTTGATTGTTAGAATAAATAGAATGATGCCCATTAAAGGGTAAAAAACTTGAAAATTACCACTTTCCAAAGAAGGAAAATTATCTTCCAATTTCTTAAAATCATAAGACAATTAAGTTGTAGGAAGAATTGATAGCTTCACAACTCAGGTGTGGCTTTCTCCTATTCTTCCTGTGATTTCACATGTCTCATGATACAAAGATAAGCATTAAGGCAACTTTTCATTTTGAATGCCTATCTTCACATGTCCCCTCTGAATTTAGAGTCACCTATAAAAGATAATGAAATCTTCATATTTTGTAATTAAAGTTCAGGATAATAAAGATTTGAATGAGAATTCTGGGTCCACTGGGGCCCAATATCTTGAGAATACTCTTTCAGATACAAGTCGTTGTGAGCTCTCTATCACCCAGTTTAAATGACTCCCAAAAATACTTTCTTAAATCTTCACATACTTTAAAAACTTTTCAGTTAAGTTTTCTCTTATGCTTCTGATTAATAGTAGAAATTACTAAAATTCAACTTGTTCAAATTATGTCTTGTGAAATAAATGGTTTCTTAAGACATGTTTTACTTCTTGTACAATGCTATTTATTTTATAACTATGAATATTTGCCAAGTCCTGCAGGTCTCTTCCACCCATCTAATAGGGCAGAGCAATAGGGAATCAGGAGAAGCTACTGCTTGGAGCAACAAAAGAAGAAAGGAAGGGAACACACACTATGATCTCAGGTGGCTGCTTTCACATGGGGAAACTATGCTGTAGAAGACCTGGCTGAAAAGAAATACCAAGTTTTACCAAAATCCCCAGTTACTGGGCCACCTTCTGCAGTATCCACAAGTGGCCATTATCCTTCCTCTTGTCAGCTTGCCCCCTCAAAGTCTTCACTACCTATACTATCTTCCACCTAATGCACTATCAAGTCTTATCTCCAAATCTGTCCTCATAATTTTAATACTTTAGTCAAATCAATTAGCATACTGTCTTCTAATTAAATGCTGCATTTTACTGATTCTGTTCCTTCCATCTGAGAATGACTTTTTCTAATTTCACCTATCTAAAATATTGCCCATTTTCAAGATTCAGAGAAAATTCTACCTCATCCAAGAAGTCTCTTGTTTGCATAATGTATAAAAACTAACACAGAAATTACAGTAATTAACAAGGAATTCTATAAAGAGGAGTACTTAATTTGGATGGCCTGCACTGGATACCATAATGTCAATGCCAACAGATTCAGTGTAGCAATGTAGGTTGCTGTAACAGAAAAATAACTTGGAACTTTTTGACACTAGATAAATATTTTCATGCTTTTTCTGGATTTCTCTTATTAGGGAAACAAACACACTCCCAAGTTTCTTTGAGAGATGTCTTCTAGTCTTTATAGCCATACTTTTTAGAGAATGCCTTAGATAAAAGGATCATAATTGACTACAAATATCTGGTGGTCCATAGTCAGCAACTGAATAATATAGTGGTTACAAAAACAAGAACAAGAATGCCCTATTTCTGCAAGGTAGAGCTACACTGAGGTGACATTCATGATCCAGAGCTCCACAAGGGATCAGACTGAAGCTAAACTTCACTTGACCCACATCTTTCTCTGACACCTTCCCATGCTTTGTCATATTTTTCTGTTATGCTTAACAGGTTTTTTTGTGAGATCACACCTTCACTAAATCAATTGCATAAGAATTGCTATTGCTGTGCTTCTAGACAACTTATGAAACAGTTTTCATATATATGCAGAAATTATTACGTACAGTCGAATTTTTAAAAGGTATTAAAGTGTAAACATCAGGCTGTTACTAGGTCTTACTACTATCCCTTCTCACTGAGGGACCAGAGATAACACTTAACCAACATTGTCACTCATATAGAAGTAGAGAATGCATTTTATTTTATGGGACATATTGCACTTGGTTTTCTTGCTAGCTAAGATTTCTGCTTCCTGCCATTTGGTCCTTTTTACTAGATATTACTGGGTTTCTTTAATGCATCTATTCAGGGAACAGGTAATAAATTCTGAGATCATATCACTGATTTTCCATGGATGTTTGTGAGATGATCTGCCAACAGAGGAAGCTGCAGCAGCTCTGTGTTGCTCTATCCTAAATCATTCATCTGTTTGCTATTTTATTCATTCTCTGCTCTTCTAAGTACAATGTAAGTCAGCTAAAGGAAGGGTGATAGAAATAATAGAATCATTTCCTGCTAAAAATGAAGAATACTACCACCATCACGATACAATTTTGAAGAAATATGTGCAGGTTACGTCTTTTTCATGAAACTTTTAACCATATTCCTAGAAATAGTAATGTAGAAGATTAATAATATCCATTCATTCATTCATTAATTCTTAATTATACTGAGTGCCTCTTACATTTTAGGGACTGTCAGAGACTTTCAAAATATGTGACAAGTAGCCAAAGATGTTTGTTTTAACCTCAAATCATTTAAAACTCCTCTACTAGCTTCTAGTGAAGAGCAGAGAAGGTGAAAAATGGTGATGTGGAAAAGAGCATGCAGACAGACAAACATAAGTAAATAAGACAGGAGTAGGGCTTATTTAAGGCCCATTTCTTGGATACAAAAATAATTAATATGATTGAGAAGTTGCTCCTGGAACTTTATCTAATATCAGATATTGGAAAAAACATCTAATAGTAATATTTGCTATTTATTTCAGTGACTTAAAAATAGAAAGATCATCTTTATCACCTTCTAGAGGTTTCTCATGTCCATTTGCAGTATTTCTCAAACATACAATACTTTTTTCTAGCGTTTTATAACTTAGAATCACATAGCATATCCTTCATTAAATTTGACTTCAGTTCTAGACATTCATTCCTATTGTGTGCATCAATAATTTGTTCTTTTTTGTTGCTGAGTAGTATTCCATTACAGGTATATTCCTTTATTTTTTCATTTTTACTTTTCAACCCATTCACTTCTCAGTGGGCTTAGAAGTTGTTTTCCCTTTGGAGTTTGAATAAAGCATCTACCTATGAACATTTAAGTAGTTTGCAGATAGAAATATGTTTTCACTTGTCTTAGGCAAGTACAAAGAAGTGAGAATGATTAACAAGATAAATAAAATCAATAAACCATGGACAAATGGAAAAGTAAAATCTTTAACAACTTTAATTAGTAATCAAAAGAGGACATGAAAACTGATACCACAGAGATACAAGTGACTATCTTTGACTACATCTAAAAAGCTCTTTCCTTAGAAATTTAGCAATGTGGAAGACATGGACCAATACCTGGAATCACATCCTCTCTCAAGACCTAACCAGGAAAAAATAGAACTCTTGAACAGACCAATATCATGCACAAAAATTGAAGGCACAATACAAAGATTTCAACAACAACCAAAAAGCCCAGGGCCAGAGGGCTTCACACCACAATTCTATCAAACCTTCAAAGATGAGCTTATACCTATACTGCAGAACCTATTCCAAAACATTGAGAAGGAAAAGGAACCTTCCCCAGCCTGTTCTATGCAGTAAACATCACCTTGGTTCCAAGGCCAGGAGAGGACCCAACTAAAAAGGAGCATTACAGACCAATTTTACTAATGAATATCAATGGCAAAAATACTCAACAAAATCTTAGCCAATAGATTGCACCTACACATCAAAAGTGTTATACACCATGATCAAGTAGGGTTCATCCCAAGGATGCTGTTGGGAATGCTGTTTTAACATACAAAATCCATAATAGAAGTAAAAACAAAGATCTTATGATCCTCTTGATAGATGCAGAAAAAGCATTTCATAAAATTCAGCATCTTTTTCCAATAAGAACACTTAAGAAAACAGGCATAGGTGGCACATATCTCAAGCTGATTAAAGTCATCAATGACAAACCCATAGCTAATATACTGAATGAAGTAAAACTGAAAGCATTCCACATAGAACTGGAACCAGAAAAGGATGTCCACTATGGCCACTATTATTGAACATAGTTCTGGACATTTGAGCCAGTACAATCAGGAAAGAGAATGCTATAAAGGGCATCCAAATGGGGACAGAGGAATTCAAGCACTTACTCTTTGCTCTTGACATAATCTTATACTTAGAAAACCCAGAGACTCAACTGCAAATCTTCTGGAAGTGATCAAGAAAGACAGTAACCTCTCAGGTATAAATCAGTGTCCACAAATCAGTAGCCAATTACAACCAGTATATGTCAATAACAGACAGTTGAGAAGCAAATCAAGGACAGAAATAGCAGAAGACATTAACAAAAGAAAGAACATACCATGCTCTTTGCTGAGAAGAATCACTAAAATGTAAAATGCTGATTCAAGCAATCCCCATTAAAATACTAACCTCATGCTTTGAATAACTGGAAAAAATAGTACTTAATTTTGTATGGAATGAGAAAAAAAAACATATAGCAAAGGTTATTCTTAGTATTAAAAGCAAATCCAGAGGCATCATTCTACCAGACTTTAGCGTATATTATAAGTCCATAGTAATCAAAGCAGCATAGTATTGGCACAAAAATAGAGACATAGACATTCTATGGAAAAGAATAAAAAACTAAGAGACGAAACCAGTCTCTACTTGTCATCTGATCTTTGATAAACCAAACAAAAACATACAGTGGGGAAAGGAATCCCATATTCAATAAATGGTGCTTGGAGAACTGTATGAGCATATGTAAAAGACTGCAACTGGACCCACACCTTTCACAACTTACATAAATTGACTCCGGATGGATAAAAGATATAAATCTCAGCCATGAAATATAAAAAATCTCAGGAGAAAGTGTGCAAAAAACTCTTGATGATGTATGACTGGGGAAAGAATTTATGATGAATACTTCAGCAGCAATTCAGCAACAATAAAAATAAACAAGTGGTAATGCAAGGGTACATGTTGGATCTATTAGTATAGTATATAAATGTCTTAACACAACAATTAAGTAAACAAGATGAGGTATATATTAACCAGTGTGATGTAAGTGTTCCTAATTCTATATGAAATCAGGACATTGTACCCCATAAATGTATTAATGTATACATGATCTGTGTATTTATAATTTAATAAAATAAATAAATAAAAATAAAAATAAATGAAATAGACAAGTGGGATTCAATTAAGCTGAAAACTTCTCCACAGCTGAGGACACAACAATCAAAGAAAGTAGACAATAGAATGGGAAAAAATATTTGCATGGTATGAATCTGAAAAGAGATTGATAACTAGAATCTACAGAGAACTCAAATTAATAAACAATAACAGAAAAAGGGCAAACAACCCCATCTACCTGTGGGCAAGAGATATGAACAGAACTTTCTATGAAGAAGAAAGATAAATGCCTAATAAACATTTAAAGAAATGCTCATTGTCCCCAATCATCAGAGAAATGCCAATCAAAACCACCCTGAGATATCACCTAACCACAATGAGCATAGCCCACATCACAAAGTCTCAATTATAATAATTATAAGTTACAATGCGAACATTATAACATTATTCTACTGGCATTTTTGGCATACCTCTTTACATTACATTCTTAGGGATTGCTCTCAAGATTACAACATATATCTCTAAATTTTCAAAGTAGACAGAGGGTTAACAATGTATTAAATTGGGGGGAAGTAGGATAAGAAAAATGTATTAAATCACATAAAACATAGAAACCCTGAGATCTTACATGTTTCTTTTGTTCCTGCCATCTTTATGTTATAGTTGTAATGTATCTTACATCTCTATACATAAAGATCCCAAAATAAATGTTACAATTTTTTCTTTGGTGGATTGTATGAATTTTTTAAGGAATTAAGAAAAATGCAGTTTTATTGAGATATAATTGAAAAATGAAAATTACATGTTTGTGGAGTAAAAATTGATGTTTTGATACATGCATAACATATATGCATATGTTTGTGGAGTAAAAATTGATGTTTTGATATATGCATAAGTTAAACCAAGTGAATTTACATATCCATTGTTCCACTTACTCATAATTTTTTTGTGATCAGTTATTCTATTCTCCTAGCAATTTTCAAGTGCTATATATTAATTATATCATTGACTATAGTTACTATGATGTTCAATAGATCTCCAGAAATGTGTAATACATACATACACACATACATATACATATATATTTTTTTTATTAAATCATAGCTGTGTACATTAATGCAATCATGGGGTACAGTGTGGTGTTTTCATATACAATTTGAAATACTCTCATCAAACTGGTTAATGTAGCCTTCATGTCATTTTCTTAGTTATTAAGATATTCATACTCTGCTTTTAGAAAGATTCACTTCTCCCCTTGTAAGATAAACCATAGAGGTGACCCCACCAATCACCCTCCTTCCACTCATCAATATATTTTAATATAAAACCATGTATTTACCATTTTTAATTTTCTTCATGCATTCCTGCAAAAAGAAATTCCCAATCTGCCCTGTATTTCTTACTTCCTAGTTGTATGATCAAGGTCACTGGTGTAGCAACAGTGTCTTGATTCCCCTCAGGCAAGTAAGAAACCCAGAGATCACCTTCCAGATTGTCCATCTCAAATATGGAGAAGAATATATGTGGGTAGGGACCTTACCTGTTTCCATATCTGGGATGCACTCAGGTGCAAACTGATTAGGGTGCCAAGGGCTTCCTGATCTGAGGCTCCAGAGAAGGAGGGTGGCACTGAAGTGGACAGGGTATTTAGCAGTTAGCACTGGAAGCAGAAAACTGACAATGTAGATTGGAATCACCCAGCACATGTTGCTTGAGCTCCTCAATCTCAGTTCTCCCATCTGAAAATGAGAATAATAAAATTATCTACCACATAAAATTGTTGTGAGGATTAAACGTGTATAAACTGGTAAGCATAGTCCTTGGCATAAAGTGAGCTCTGAGTGAACCCACTTCCTCAGAAAAGGGGCTTCATGGGTTGAAGTAGGAGATATTAAAATTAGGACAAGCAAGAGAAAAAAGGGTAAAATAGTCTTTGGATTGAAAATACCTGTATTCCAATTGATGAGAGTATTTCAAATTGTATATGAAAACAGCACACTGTACCCCATGATTGCATTAATGTACACAGTTATACTATAAGAAATAATAAAAAAAAAAAAGAAAATACCTGCATTCCATCATCACCCCCCTGTAGTATGTGGCACTACTCAAGAGGCAGCACTTTGAGGTATCTTCAGGGACAGAGTATTTCATATCTGGAGATCATCCAAACCTTTTAATTTGAACTTTTTACAACTTTCAAGGCATTAATTTTCTTTTGTTTTGATAGTTAATGTATATGTCTTTAATTTTTTTGTTATTTAAAATTTAACTGTACCTCAAGCTAAACCTCATATCTCAAGGTACATAAGTCTTGTAAATATTATTACAAAATATTTATCAATAAAAAACATTGAATAAATAAAACTAAGGTTAGTGTTTTATACCTGAAATTTAATTCTGAATATTTCTTGATTAAAAATATTTTAGTAATATTTAGAGCCTATATTTATTTACAAGAGTTTATTATATTATGTTTTCTAATAATTATTAAAGGTTACAGAACAAGGCATGAACACATATATCAAAACAGAGGAATAAATTGACCACTTGAGAATTGACAGAATCTGGAAAAATTTGTTGTTTTGTGTGTGAATTGGACTGTTCATACAAATAATGATGTTCTATGATGCTTTTGAATTTGCATTTAAATCTCTAGAGTCTTAAGAGATTTTTCCTCAAAGGAAAACAAAAGTGAAAGGTAGTTATATAACCACTATGACTTTGACTCATTACTAAAAGATGAATGAGTTCTCATTACAAGAGGTAAGATGTTGGCATTGGTTTATGAAGCTGATATATTGACTTTCATTTACACTTTGAAAACACGTTATATCTGTACTCACAAGCTAGAATGCAGAAACAAGATAAATGTAGTGTAGTAATCAGCTAGTGAGCAAATTTGGCTGAATTGCTGTTTCCACCATCAGTTTCATGTGAATGAATAGGCATAATTCCAGTTACCAAGATTTCTTGTTTATCTTCCCATAAGACATAAAATCAGATAGTCACTCAACACTATTCAATCTGGGCATTCTGCCATAATGCTAGTAAATTCACTAGGTTTGAGATGCTATGGGTACTTATGGATAATACAAAGTATTTTAACCAAAGAATTAAAAATGTAAAAATGATGTAAATATTTGCATAAAAGCTTACTTTGTTTATGAACCCAAATGTTTCTGGCTGAAAAGCAATAACATGATAGACAGAGCTTAAGACATAAAGTGAGAAAATAAAATGAGCATCATCCTTGTCACTGGATAAACCTTCTTTGATTTTTAAGCTATACTTTATTCATCTATGTAGTATATTGAAAATAATATTATTTTATTCTACAATGTCCCAATTAGAAAACATTTGTCATGACAGGAACCTATTTGATTTATTCAAATAAATGGGTTTTGTTTGTTTGTTTGAGATAGAGTCTTACTTTGTCACCTTTGTTAGAATGCCATGGTGTCATAGCTCACAGCAACTTCAAACTCTTGGCATCAAGCAATCCTTTGACCTCAGCCTCCCAAGAAGCTGGGAAAACATGTGCCTGCCACAACACCCCCTATTTTTAAAGATAGGGTCTCACTCTGGCTCAGGCTGACCTTGAACTCCTGAGCTCAAGTGATCGACCCACCTCAGCCACCCAGAGTGCTAGGATTATAAGTGTGAGAAACCATGCCTGCCTCAAATAAATGTATTTGAATTATGTACTCAATATTAATTAAGAATTTTGTATAGTTATTACATTGACATTTCAAACTACTGGGAAAATAAAATAATATATTTAATTATAAATATTTTTAAAATACCCAATAAATTTTTGATAAGTGACCTCATTCATAATCCTAATTTGAAATCCCTTTCTGGTAATAGGATCAAAAACAACATTATTTCTTCTTCTTAAAAAATGATTCTCTGAAACTAATATGTATTTTGAACTATGTGACTAACCAAGTGCATCCTTTACAATTAGAAGCCAGAAAGCATAAAGGATAAACTATCATCCACTCATTGCCAGGCATGTTGGACTTAATGGTATTATTTAATTTTGTTATTGGGTAGTTACTAAAGAAATGAGCAATCAGAATTCCTGGGGTTCATATTCTGATTCCACCACCTGCTTTGTAACCATATAACCTCTTTCTATGCATTGATAAAATAATAATGAAACTAATATTATTTTATGGAAAATGAACCAGAATATGTATACAACTTTTTCTTAGCTCTGTGCTTAGAATTTAGCAAACATGTAAATAATATTAGCTATTATTCAATCCTTCATTTAAAAACTCTGTATATTTTTCTTTGTTTCAATATGCTCACCAATATTTTTTGTTTTTTGTATCTGTCTGTATTTTTTATTCTTCAAATTTAAAGCCATTTTAACTGCATTTTTGAAAGAAAGTATAACAAGTAAAAGATACTATTTAAAGGAAATTTGTCTAGTGTTTGTGATAAAAATAAATTTTTAAGACAGAGAGTCGTCATTTCATATAGAAAGGTATTAGTGTTTAAATATCTTTATAATGACTTGCCATATGTATTAATGAAAATGAAGCCAATAAAATTATAACACACTATTATAAACAAAATATAACACAAAATAATATAACACAAAATTATAACTACGCTATTCTCATCATAGGTTCATTCTGGCAGCAGATATATTGTCTCATGGAGTCCCTGGTGGATGGGAACCACACTGCTGTCACAGGCTTTATTTTACTGGGCTTAACAGATGATCCTGTCCTTCGAGTCATCCTCT
Organism: Otolemur garnettii; assembly: GCF_000181295.1. Lineage (NCBI taxonomy): Eukaryota > Metazoa > Chordata > Mammalia > Primates > Galagidae > Otolemur > Otolemur garnettii. Next base: position 36,652,514 of record NW_003852396.1, read on the forward strand.
TCATGATGATCCTATGCATCTACCTGGTGACCATATCTGGCAACCTCAGCACAATCATTCTAATCAGATTCTCCTCTCAGCTCCATCACCCTATGTATTTTTTTCTGGCTCACTTGGCTTCTGCTGACATAGGCTATTCATCTTCTGTCACCCCCAACATGCTTGTAAACTTTTTGGTGGAGAGAAATACAATTTCCTACCTAGGATGCACCATTCAGCTTGGTTCAGCAGTTTTCTTTGGGACAGCTGAATGCTTCCTTCTGGCTGCCATGGCATATGATCGCTTTGTGGCAATCTGCAGTCCTCTCCTTTATCCAACCAAAATGTCCATACAAGTCTGTGTCCAGTTATTTGTTGTGACCTATATAGGTGGTTTTCTTAATGCTTCCGCCTTTACCTTTTCCTTCTTCTCTTTATCCTTCTGTGGACTAAATCAAGTCAATCATTTTTTCTGTGATTTTACTCCTTTAATTGAACTCTCCTGTTTTGATACCAGTGTCCCTGCAGCTGTTCCCTCATTTTCTGCTGGTTCCATAATTGTGGTCACTGTGTTTGTCATAGCTGTCTCCTACATCTGCATCCTCACCACCATCCTGAAGATGCGCTCCAGGGAGGGGCGACACAAGGCCTTCTCCACCTGCACTTCCCACCTCACTGCAGTCACTCTGTTCTATGGGACCATTACCTTTATTTATGTGATGCCCAAGTCCAGCTACTCAACTGACCAGAACAAGGTGGTGTCTGTGTTCTACATGGTGGTGATCCCCATGTTGAACCCAATAATCTACAGTCTGAGAAATAAGGAGATTAAAGGGGCGCTGAAGAGAGAGCTTGGTAGAAAAATATTATCTTAGTTATACTTTTTATTTTGTAGAATATATTATTTTCTATAATAATATCCCATTAATATTAATAAAACAGTAAAAGGAAACTTCAGTCTGTGGTCAAAACATACATGGTTATGCATCATTAATAGTGTAGAGGTTTTTAGTGAATATAGGGGATATATTTTCAAATCAAACAGTGTATCAGTGGCCTATAGTGAGTTATCTTTTAAATTATAATTAGGAACACATTGTTTCACATGAAATGTACTTAATCTGCTTAAAATTATTTCAAATATTTTCATATTCTTCTGAAATTAGTTTTATACTATAGGTAAAGGTTATTATATCTCTAACCCCCTTAGACTGTGCCCATTTTCAAGATCAGTTTATCCTAGGTTAAGCCTGATAACTACAGTTATGGCTGAGTACATTCTGAAAGAGAATGGTAAAGTGGAACCAAATAGTAAAATTGCTGGAGATTTACTGGGAATGACCTTTGTAGAAAGATACAATTCTGCTCTGTATTCCTGGCCTCTGGTTCTGGCATAGTTATAGGAGTCCCTAGAGGATAACAGGATGAGTTGCTTCTGACTGTCCTGTGAATTTCTCTGCCAAGTCAAAGTAACTGATTTATTTTGCTGGAATGAGCAGAATTCCCAAACTCCTCAGAGACTGAGTTTGAAACATACAAGCAATAATTTCCAGGAGTATGATCCAATTGCAGGAGTGCAATTGAGACTGTGGAGGAAAAACATTTGCAGTGACTTGTTCATTGTCACACTTACACATCCTACTCAGGCAGCTCTAGGGGACTTGACTGTCTCTCCCCTAAAATTTTGACTAGCTGTAGATATTTATTCAACCTCCACATGGTGAGAAATAACTCATTTATTACCCTTTCCTTTCCTTTCCCTAGTGTTTCAGATACTAATTCTTCACTTTTGCTGACAGAACTGTAGGAAATGAATCATTTAATTCATTTATTTGTTCTTTCATATGTCCAAAAATCAAATTGAGTGACTCATATTCTAAGAACTGTCCTAGGCTATGGGGGATATAAGTGACAAACAGCCAGAGATGTCTGGCTTCATGGAACTTATCTTCCAGCATAGGTTTCAGACTCTAAAAATAACAAGCAAGTGATACAGACTTTAGAAGTGGATGTGGCTATGAAGAAAGAAAAAATAGAACAGTGCATGAAATGTTGATATGCCAGGAGCAGACAGTGGTCACTGCAGGTCTTGCTGGAAACATAAAACCTGAGTAACAGTTACAGGAGGGAAGACAGTTTATTCTAAATGTGGTGATACCTGGGAACAATTGTATGAGTCTAGTCTTCCATTCACAAGCATATAATTTACATTTCTGTTCCAACAATAGTAGGGTTGGTCATTTTAATCAATCCCATGGTGACAACAGTGAAAATAAATGATAAAGTGTTAGATATATCTATAATGTCACTTTAGAGTCTTTAGAATAGGGAGGAATAGCTTCACCAGAAAGTGTGAGAACCTAACACTCAAAAGTGCTTTTGCTAAGGAGAATTTGACAAGTGAGAAGAAAGTGTTCCCAATATGTGCTGTACATTTAATGTTCTTTTGGGGTTGAAAAGGGCACAAATGAAAGCCTGGGGCTTGATTAGATGAGAAGTCTGATTAATGCCTCTTACATATTTCCACGGGATAAAGTGTAACCTTATATAACCATGCCTGGCAGAGATGAGGAGCCCTGTAAAGATACAGACTTCAAGCCTTGTACTTGGATATGATGGTTAAGGACAGGTGGTATCACAGGGCCAAGCCTCAAAGCATACAGTGAAAAATAATGACTGTCAGAAAGGAATAAGATACCAAACATGGGGGAAAGTTGAAATAGCAAAAAACAGAAAATGAACCATTAAGGTTTCAGATATAGGAATTAATAAACACAAATCTTAATATTAGTTTATTAATAATAATAATTTTAAAATGTATACACTTCAGTAAATACTTTGGTTTATAAAGGGTGAATATAGTAGCCACATATCCATCACTGACTCATAAGATTTCCAAAATTCAATGGTATACAAATTGTTATTTTCTTCAATAGGGCCGGGACCTACTCCATGTTAAGTTGTCTCTGTGTCTCATGGCTCTACCTCTGGACCTTTTGTTTCCATGCTATGGATCATCCTTCCTCTTCCAGAAAAATATTTCCCATGTTATAGCTGAGTAGTTTTCTTGGCCTATCGCATGACTATTGTAGGCTAAGGGTTGTAGACATTTCACTTTTCACTGTCTTTGTCTCTTTCAGTAAAAGCTGATATATTCAAAAATTTTGTGAGATTTACTAGAGAAATGCAAATAAAACCTCAATGAGTTACTAATTTGCACTCACATGGATGGTTAGAATTAAAAAGTAAGATAATAAAAAGTGTTGGTGAGAAGGTGTCTTTTCTCATGTAGCTGCTTAGTGGTATGCACTTTCCTTTTAGTATTGCTATTATTGTATCAGAGATGTTGGTAGCATGTATGGTTTTGTCATTAAATTTGAAAAAACTTTTGATTTCCATTTCATTTCCTCATTGACCAAAGGGTTGTTTAGCAGAAGGTTGCTTAATTTCCATGTGTTGTAGTTTTGTGAGTTCCTCTTGGTAGGTATTTCTAGTTTTATTCCACTGTAATCTGAGAAGATACCTGGTATGATTTTAATTTCTGTTTAATTTTCTGAGATGTGTTTTGTTATCTGACACATGATCTAAGAAAATGTTCCCTGTGCTGAAGATAAGAATGTATACTCTGTAGTTTTGGGGTTGAATATTCTGTGAATGTCTGTTAGATTTATTTGTTGTAAAGTCTTATTCAAAGCCAATGTTTCTCCATAGGTATTGTGCCTTGATGATATGCTTATTTTGAGAGTCGAATGATGAATTTCATAGCTATTATGATGTTGCCTTATATTTCATCCCTTAAGTCTAGTAGTACTAGTTTTGTGCATTTGGGAGTTCCTGATGTTTGTGCACATTTATTTAGAGTTCTTTATTTATATATATATTTTTTGCCACTAATACATTTTTTTTTTTATTATTGTTGGGGATTCATTGAGGGCACAAGAAACCAGGTTATACTGATCGCATTTGTTAGGTAAAGTCCCTGTTACTATTGTGTCTTGCCCCCAAGAGGTGTGTCACACACTAAGACCCCACCCCCTCCCTCCTTCCATCCCTCTGCTCTCCCCTTCCCCTGCCCACCACCATGTACTAGGTCATTAATTGTTGTCATATCAAAATTGAATACATAGGATTCATGCTTCTCCATTTTTGTGATGCTTTACTAATAATAACGTGTTCCACATCCATCTAGGTTAATATAAAGGATGTAAAGTCTCCATTTTTTAATGGTTGAATAGTATTCCATGGTATACATATACCACAGTTTGTTAATCTGTTTCTGGGTTGGTGGGCATTTAGGCTGTTTGCACATTTTGGCAATTGTAAATTGAGCTGCAATAAACAGTCTAATGCAAATGTTCTTATGATAAAATGATTTTTTTCTGTCTGGGTAGATGCCCAGTAATGGGATTGCTGGATCAAATGGGAGGTCTAGCTTGAGTTCTTTGAGGGTTCTCCATACTTCCTTCCAAAAATGTTGTATTAGTTTTCAGTCCCACCAGCAGTGTAAAAGTGTTCCTTTCTCTCCACATCCATGCCAGCATCTGTGGTTTTGGGATTTTGTGATGTGGGCCATTCTCATTGGGGTTAAATTGTATCTCAAGGTGGTTTTCATGTGCATTTCTCTAATAATTAGGGACAATAAGCATTTTTTCATATGTTTGCTAGCCATTCATCTATTCATGTCTCTTTCCCATTGATATATGGGATAAATATATATATGACATTTTTCATGTGGTTTAATTTGAGTTCTCTGTAGATACTAGTCTTCAAGCTTTTGACTGATTCATAACATGCAAATATCCTTTCCCAGTGTGTAGGTTGTCTTTTTGCTTTGGTTATTGTCTCCTTAGCTGTACAGAAGCTTTTCAGTTTAATTGAGTCCCATTTGTTTATTTTTGATGTTGTTGTAATTACCATGGAAGTCTTCAAAAAATCTTTCTCCAGGCAATGTATTTCAGTGTTTTTCCCATGCTTTCTTTGAGGATTTTTATCATTTCATGCCTTAAATTTAAGTCCTTTATCCAACTTGAATCAATTTTTGTGAGTGGAGAAAGATGAGGGTCCAGTTTCAGTCTTTCACATGTGGATATCCAGTTCTCCCAGCACCATTTATTGAATATGGATTCTTTTCTTTCTTTCTTTCTTTTCTTTTTTTTTTTTTGAGACAGAGCCTCAAGCTGTCCTCCTGGGTAGAGTGCCGAGGCATCACAGCTCACAGCAACCTCCAACTCCTGGGCTCAAGCGAGTGTCCTGCCTCAGCCTCCCAAGTAGCTGGGACCACAGGCGCCCACCACAACGCCTGGCTATTTTTTGGTTGCAGCCATCATTGTTGTCTGATGGGCCCGGGCTGGATTTGAACCCACCACCTTGGGTGTACATGGCTGGTGCCTTAGCCACTTGAGCCACAAGTGCCGAGCCAAATATGGATTCTTTTCCCTAATGTATGTTCTTGTTTGGTTGGTTGAAGATCCGGTAGTTGTAAGATGTTAGTTTCATTTCCTGGTTTTCTATTTGATTCCAAATGTCTATGTCTCTATTTTTGTGTTAGTACTATGTATTCTTGACCACTATGTCCTTGTAGTATAGCCAAAAATCTGGTATGCTGATGCCCCCAGCTTTGTTCTTATTACTAAGAACTGCCTTAGCTATATGGGTTTTTTTTCTGGTTCTGTACAAAACCAAGAATCATTTTTTCCAAGTCTTGAAAGTACAATATTGCTATTTTAATAGGGATGGCATTGAATTGGTAGATTGCTTTGGGAAGTATAGACATTTTAACAATGTTGATTCTTTTCAGCCATGAGCATGGTATGTTCTTCCATTTGTTAATATCCTCTGCTATTTCCTTTTTTAGGGTTTCATAATTTTCTTTATAGAGGTCCTTTACCCCTTTTGTTAGGCATATTCCTAGGTATTTCATTTTCTGTGAAGCTATGGTGAAGGGAGTTGTGTCCTTATTTAGCCTCTCATCTTGGCTGTTGTTGGTTTATACAAAGGCTGCTGACTTGTGGACATTGATTTTATATCCTGAAACATTACTGTATTTTTTGATGACTTTCAGGAGTCTTGTGGTTGAGTCTTTGGGGTTCTCTAAGTTAAGGTCAGATCATCAGCAAAGAGGGAGAGTTTGACCTCCTCTGCTCCCATTTGGATGCTCCTTTATTTTTGTATCTTGCCTAGTTGTATTGGCTAGAACTTCTAGCACTATGTTGAATAGTAATGGTGACAAAAGACAACTTTGTCTAGTTCCACTTCTGAGGGGAAAAGCTTTTAGTTTTAGTCCATTTAGTGAAATTTTAGCTGCAGGTTTATCATAGATAGCTTTGATCAATTTCAGAAATGTACTATGTATGCCTATACTCTTCAGTGTTCTAATTAGAAAAGGATGCTGGATTTTATCGAATGCTTTTTCTGCATCTATTGAGAGGATCATATGGTCTTTGTTTTTGCTTCTGTTGATATGGTGAATAACGTTAATGGACTTTTATATGTTAAACCAGCCTTGCATCCCTGGGATAAAACCTGTTTGATCATAATGTATGACTTTTTGATGATAAATTGTAATCTATTGGCTAGGATTTTGTTGAGAATTTTTGCATCTATATTCATTAGTGAAATTGGTCTAAAGTTCTCCTTTTTAGTTGGATCTTTTCCTCATTTTGATATCAGGATGATGTTTGCTTCATAGAACATGTTGGGGAAAATTCATTCTTCCTCAATTTTTTGGAATAATTTCTGCAGTATGGGAATAAGCTCTTCTTTGAAGGTTTGATAGAATTCTGGTGTGAAGCCATCTGGATCGGGCATTTTTTGTTGGGAGATTTTTTATTGTTTCTTTGATCTCAGTGCTTGAAATTGGTCTGTTCAGGAGGTCTATTTCATCTGGGCTAAGTCTAGGGAGATGGTGTGATTCCAAATATTGATCCATTTCCTTCACATTGTCAAATTTCTGGGCATAGAGTTTCTGGTAGTATTCAGAGATAATCTCTTGTATATCTGTGGTAGCAATTGTTATTTCCCCTTTATCATTTCTGATTGAGAGTACGAGAGATTTTACTTTTCTATTTCTAGTTAGTCTGGCCAAAGTTTTATCTATTTTATATATTTTTTCAAAAAAACAACTCCTTATTTCATTAATTTTCTCAATGATTGTTTTGTTTTCAATTTCATTGATCTCTAATTTAATTTTGGATATTTCTTTTCTTCTGCTGGGTTAAGGCTTAGGTTGTTCTTCTTTTTCCAATTCCATAAGATGGCTTGTGAGTTTGTTGATGCACTCTCTTTCTGTTTTTCAAATGTGGGCATCTAAAGCAATAAATTTTCCTCTCAGGACTGCTTTTGCTATATCACACAAGTTTTGGTAGTTTGTGTATTCATTGTTGTTGTGCTCAAGGAAGCTAATGATTTCCTCTTTTATTTCTTTCTGCACCAAACTGTCATTCAGCATAAGGTTGTTTAATTTCCATGTGGAGTTGAACATTTATGTTGAGTTGAGTTCCAGCTTTAGTGCCTTGTGATATGAGATGATACAGGGTAAAATTTCAATTCTTTTGATTTTGTTGAGATTTGTTTTGTGTCCTAGGACATGATCAATTTTGGAGAATGTTCCATGGATTGATGAGAAGAATGTATATTATGTATCTTTGGGATGGAGTGTTCTATATACGTCTATCAAGCACAGTTGTTCTAGGGTTTCATTTAAGTCCCTTATATCTTTGTTTAATTTCCATTTTGAGGATCTGTCCAGCTTTGTAACAGGAGTGCTAAAGTCCTCTTCAAAAGGAGGAGTTATAGGATATCATATTGATCAGACTAATTAAGGTCTATTTCAGGAATCTGGGAGCATTTAATTTGGATGCATAAATATTTAGAATTGAAACATTTTGTGTTGTATTTTTCCTTTGACCTATATGAAGTGACCATCTTTGTCTTTTTTGACTTTAGTTGCTTTATGTCCACATGCATATGAATATAAGATTGCACCTCCTCTTTTCTTCTGAATTCCATTTCCCTAAAAAGTTGTCTTCTAACCCTTAACTCTGAGTTTTAATTTGTCTTTTGAGGCTACATTATGTTTCCTGCAGATAGCAAATGGATGACTTGTGTTTTTTAATCCAATCAGCCAGTCTATGCCTCTTCAGTGGGAAATTCAAGCCATTAGCATTTATTGAGATAATTGATAAGTGTGGCAGCATTCTCTTGATCTTATTTTGTGAAAGTCCATTGCTTAGTTTTGTCTTTTGCATCATTGTGGAAGCTAGTTTCTGCCCTTTAATTTCTGGGTGCTTACTTTGCTGGTAGTCTATTGTGATGGTCAGTGTATAGAACAGGTTGAAGTATTTCCTGTAGAGCTGGTCTTGTGGAAAATTTCCTCAATGTTTTCATATCAGTAACAGATTTGACTTCTGCATCAATTTTCACACTTAGTTTAGTGGCATATAGAAGTCTGGGATGGAAATTGTTCTGTTTAAGTAGATTAAAGGTAGATGACTATTGTCTTCTGCCTTGAAAAGTTTCATTAGAGAAGTCTTCAGTAACCCTGATGGATTTGGCCTTGTAGGTCAACTGGCACTTACTCCTGGCAGCTTGCAGAATCTTTTGTCTTGGACAAAAGTTCTTCACAATGTGTCTTGAAGAAGCTCTATTAGAGTTGAGGCCACCTGGCATCTAATATCCCTATGAAAGGAGTGTGTCAGAATCTTTTGTGATATTTGGGAAATTTTCATTTATAATATTCTCTAGTATGGCTTCCATTCCTCTGGGGCATTCTTCTTCCCCTTCTGAGATATCTATAACTTGTATGTTTGAGTGCTTCATAAAGTCCCATAATTCTGTCAGTGAATGTTCTGCCTTGTCTCCTTTTCTGCCTCTTTAACTATCTGAGTTATCTCAAGAGCTTTGTCCTCTACCTCTGAGATTCTTTCTTCTGCATGGTCTAATCTGTTGTTGATACTTTCTATTGCATCTTTAAGTTCCCTAACTGACTGATTCAATTCCTTCAGCTCTGCTATATCCTTTCTATATTTTTCATATCATTCATCTCTTATTTGATTTTGTTTTTGGATTTCCTTTTGGTTATTTTCCACTTTCTCAGCAATTTCTTCATTTTTTTCATCATTTATATTTTAAATTCTCCTTCTGTCATTTCTAACATTTCTTTATAGGTGGAATCCCCTCAGAAGCTCTTTCAGGGTCACTTGTGGGGGTTGCTCTGGACTGATTTTTCATGTTGCCAGGATTTTTCTGCTGATTTTTCCTCATGAGTGTTTTCTTTTATCTGTTTCCTTGCCCTAATTTTCATTTCACTTCCTCTTGCCTTTTAAGTTACTGAGCATCTGGCCTAAGGTTTCAATGAGTCCTTTTGGTACAGGACCAAAAAGATGAGAAGATTGAGGAGCAAGAAAGGAAAAAAGATTTAGAAAAAAGAGAAAGGAGAGAAGGTGAGTAAAAGAGAATATTAACAAAAAGAAGAGAGGCACAGAAAGAGGGAGACAAGAATAAAAAAGGTGTACAGTAAGATGCTTTGACTCAACCTTAAGATCCCCCCCCACCTCTGGGGGTGCTGGGTTCAGTGGTTCCCCTGAGGTCAGCAGCTCTTTGCTAGCTTGTTCAGATACAGTACCCCACCTCCACCAAATAAAGAGGAAAGACAAAAATACTATAAATCAAACCAAACAAAAAAACAGAAAACCTTATGGGATAAGATTAGGGGAAAAAACAATAGGCACAGAAACACTAGCAAAAAAGAAGTCCTTATTATGAAAGAAGGCAGCAGTGGAAAATTATATTTGAACTAGATAAATGAAGAAAGAAAATCTAGAGGGAAAATGTTGAAATAAATTTAAAAAAGAATCAAAACAAAACAAATCCAAAAACAAAAACAAAGCAGTATGTATATCTTGCTAAATATTATCTGGGCAACAGGTGATCTTCTGGGGCATGAGATGTTAATCACAATGTTGATATAGCTGTATGAGTTGGAGACTGGAAACCTCTGCTGATTTGTCAGACCCTGAAGAGTTGAGAGCCTAAATCTCTCCTCAGCCCACTTAAAAGACACTATAAACCATTAACCTTAGCTAAGCAGAAGCTTTCCTAGGAAAACACTTGTTGCTGGGATCTCTCCTGAACTTCTTGCTCCCTTATCCAGTGCACCAAAACTGGTCTTACCCTATGCCCCCAAGGGCCAAGGCTGTAAAGCAGCCCTACTACTGCCAAACACTGAAATTTTCACTCTTGTCCAGCGTCACAGTTCCAGTCTTTGGCACTGCTCAGTCACTAATTAATTTGCTCATTAACTAGACTAGAGCGAGGTCTCCCAGCCAAAGCCTTGCTCTGCAACCCTGAGGGCAGAGCCTGCAGGGGTGGTTCTCTCACAGTGGCTGTGCATGGCCCACAGCTGAACAATATTAGGTCTCTTCTAGCTCAGCAGTTCAGTCCAGGGCCCTAGACAACATTTAAAGTCCTCCACAATCTTGCCTGAGTTCTCCCAAGGTATTTCAAGCAAGTGCCCAAGTCCAAAAAACAAAACAGCCCAAAAGTAAGGCCTTCCCTGTTTGCAATTTTGCTGCTATTGAAATTACAGCTGTGGTAGTCATGGTCTCAGACTGAATGCACAAAACCACTTTCCAGTTCTCCACCATTTTTGTCTTCCTCCTGGGGTCCAAAAGTCTCTTGCTGTCTCCCTGTGTCCTTAAAGGGATGTTTCTGGGCCGAATCCACAAACAAGCGATGGCTGGAGTCTTCTCTCCCCAATCTCACTGCACCCAGTTGCAAAGAAGGTGTTACTCAGCTGCCATCTTGCTCCCTCCTATAGTTAGAGTTCTTATAAGTTGATCCCTTATCATATGATGAACATCCTTGGTTTTATTTACTACTGTTATTATAAAGTCTATTTTGGAAAATATAACTACTCCTATTCAATTCATTATATTTGCATGAACTATTTTCTCCCATTTGTTTACCTTGAGTTTATATGAGTTTATATGAGTCTTTATGAGCTATGTGGGTTTCTTGAAGATGTTGTATGTTTGGGTTGTGTTCTTTTTATCCATACCACAACCTATACCTTGTGAGTGGGCCATTTAAACCATATACATTAATTTTTTTAAATTTCAAAATATTAAGGATGCATAAGTGTTTTAGGTTACAAAGAGAATTTTTATAATGTTTGTGTTCCATTTTTTGGTATACTTATAACCCAGATAGTTTAGATTATCACTCACTAAGTTGGTCTATTTCCATCCCTCTTTTTCTCCTTTCAACTGGTTAATTTCCACTGAGTTTTTCTTTCTATCTGTGCTCCAATTTAATAGTGACTATGTGGGGTTTTTGTTTCTCCAGTCTTGAGAGACTTCACTTAGGAGAATGGTTTTCAGCTCCATCTACATTGTTGCAAAAGGTATATTTTCATCTTTTTTTGATGGCTGAGTACAACTTCATGCTGTACATATAACATATTTTATTAATCCACTCATGAACTGATGGGCTTTGGGCTTGAATACACATATTTGTAGTTGTGAATTATGCTGCAATAACATTCAAGTGCAAATGACTTTTTGAAGGAAAGTCTTTTTTCCTTTGGTTAGATACCCAATACTAGGACTTATGGATTAAATGGTAGGTGCACATACAGTTCTTTGAGGAATGTTCAAACTGTTTTCCATAGAGATTGTACTAATTTATATTCCCACCAACAGTGTATAAATATTGCTTTATTTCAGAATCAATACCAGCATCTATTATTCTTGACTTTTCAATAAAAACAATTCTAATGAGGGTAAGTTGATATCTTATTATGGTCTTGATTTGCATTTCCCTGATGATTAGTGATATCCAGCATTTTTTCATGTTTCTTGCCCATTTGACTTTCTTCTTTCAAGCATCTTATGTTTGTATCTTTTGCCCACTATTTATAGGTATTTTGTTAACTCCTGTTGATTTGAGTGAATTTTTTGTAGATTCTGGTTTTAGCCCTTTTTCAGATTTATAGCTTATGACTATTTTCTTAGCTGTGCAGAAGCTTTTTAGTTTAATCACATCTCATTTGTTAATTTTTGGTTTTGCTATGATTGTCATTGGCATGTTGGTCATAAATTGTGTGACTAATCTATTATCTAGAACAGTTTTCCTCCAATTTCCTCTAAAATTATTATGGTGTTATACCTTAGATCTAGTTTATTTTATCCATCTCTAATTAATTTTTTTTTTTTTTTTTTTTTTTTTTGCCACAGAGCCTCAAGCTGTCCCCCTGGGTAGAGTGCATATCACAGCTCATAGCAACCTCCAACTCCTGGGCTCAAGCGAGTCTCCTGCCTCCACCTCCCAAGTAGCTGGGACTACAGGCACCCGCCACGCCTGGCTATTTTTATTTTTTGGTTGTAGCCTTCATTGTGGTTTGCGGGCCCTGGCTGGATTTGAACCCGCCACCTTAGATGTATGTGGCTGGCACCTTAGCCACTTGAGCCACAGGCACCGAGCCTCTAATTAATTTTTGTATGTGGCCAGAGGTAGCGGTACTGTTTCATTCCTCTGCATGTGAACATCCACTTCTCTCGGTACTATTTATTGAATAGGATGTTTTCCCACCAATATATGTTGTCCGATTTGTCAAACATTAATTGGCTATAGGTAGAGAGTTTTAAATCTGAGTTCACTATTCTATTTCATTGGTCTATGTTCCTATTTTTTCACTGATACCATGCTGTTTGGGATACTATAACCTGGCAGTGTAGTTTAAAGATGGTAATGTGATGCCTCTGGGTATGTTCTTTTTGCTTAAGATTGTTTTGGTTATTTTTGCCATTTTCTGTTTTAAAATGAAGCATAAAAATGTTTTTTTCTAGATCTATGAAGTATAACTTGTAATTTAATGGAGATTGTATTGAATTTGTAAATCTTTTGGGGTAGTACGGACAATTTAACGATATCAGTTCTATCTATCCATAAACATAATATGTTTTCCCTTTGTTTTTCTTTCTTCAGAGTTCTGTAACTCTTGTAGAAATATTTCACCTCCTTGGTATTTATTTTCCTAGATATTTTATGTTCTTTGTGTTTATTGTGAATGATATTGAGTCTACTATTTGATTCTTAGCTTGACTGTTAGTAGCATAGAGAAATGTTAATTTTGTTTTAATCTTGAGATTTGTTGAATTTATTTATCAATTCCAGGAGTCTCTTGGTGGAATCTATGGGGTTTTCCAGACACAGGATCATATCATCATTAGAGAGTGAGAGTTTGACCTTCTCTTTCCCAATTTTTCTTTTGCTTAATATTTTTGCTTCAGATTCTTTGCTTAATATTTTTCTTCTGCCTGGTTATTCTGTATAGGACTTTGAGAACTATGTTGAGTGGAAATGAAGTGATGATAATTTTAATAATATAAAATTATATTATAATTTTATTCCTTCTGTACCTAGTTTCTTGAGTATTTTTATTATGAATTGGTGCTTAATTTTGTCAAATGTCTCTTCTGCATCTATTGAGATGATCATATGTTCTGTTTTATTCTTTTCAGTTTTTGACCAGGGCTGGGTTTGAACCTGCCACCTCTAGTATATGGGGATGGCACCTTACTCCTTTGAGCCACAGGCATCACCCAAATCACATGGTCTTTGTTTTTGCTTCCATTTATGTGGTGAACCACATTTATTGATTTACATATATTGAACCATCCTTGCATTCCTCAGATGAAGTCTACTTTGCCCTGGTGGATTATTTCTTTGATGTGCTATTGAATATATATAATTTGATAGTTTTTTGGGGGGGATTCATTGAGGGTACAAAGATCCAGGTTACATTGATTGCATTTGTTAGGTAAAGTCCCTCTTACAGTGTGTCCTGCCCCCAAAAGGTGTGTCACACTTTGAGACCTCCCAACCTCCTCCCTCGAGATCTATCCCTTCTCCCACCTCTTCCTTCCTTCCCTCTCTCTGCTCTTCCTTTCCCACCAACCCAGGCATGGATTAACAAGCTGTGGCATGTGTATACCATAGAATACTATTCAGCTATTAAAAAAGATGGAGACTTTACATCCTTTGTATTAACCTTGATGGAAGTGGAATACATTATTCTTAGTAAAGCATCATAAGAATGGAGAAGCAAGAATCCTATGTACTCAATTCTAATATGAGGACAATTGATAGTGTTTTATTGAGAATTTTTGCATCTATATCAATAAGGGATATTGGTCTGCAGTTTTCATTTTTTGTTCTGTCTTTTCTTAGCATTGGTTTCAAGGTAATACTTCCTTTATAGAATGAGTTTGGGAGGATTCACTCTTTCTCAATATTATGGAATAATTTCTGTATTATGGGTACCAGCTCTTCTTTGTAGGTTTGTTAGAATTCAGCTTTGAATTCATCTTCTCCAGGGATTTTGGAGGGGGGCAGTTATTACTGATTCCATCTCGATGTTCATTATTGGTCTATTTGGGAAGTCTATTTCTGCCCAATTGAGTCTTGGGAGGTTGTATATTTTCGGGAATATGTCTATTTCCTTTACATTGTCTAGTTTATGTGCTCAGAGATTTATGTGGTATTCACGGAAGATGTTTCATGTTTCTATGGTGACAGTTGCAATGTCACTTTTTCATTTCTGATTGAGCTTATTTAGGTCCTTTCTTTGTTACTGTGCAAGAGATCTATTGATTTTTATTTTATATTTTTGAAGAACTGATTTTTTTTTTGTTTATCCTTTGTATTTATTTTTTCTAATTAATTTAGTTCTTCTTCTGACTTTCATTATTTCTTTACTTCTGCTTGTTTTAGGTTTGGTTTATTCTTCCTTTTCCAATTCCTTGAAGTGTGACATTAGATTGTTAATTTATGATCTTTCTGCCTTTTTGATGTAGTCAAATAGACTATTGATTTTCTATGTCCCAAAGATTTTGATAACTTGTGTCTCCTTTGTCATTCAGCTCAAAGAAATTTTAATTTCCATCTTGATTTCATTTCTGACTCAATAGTTGTTCAATAGCAAGTTGTTTAGTATCCACAACTTTGTGTAGTTTTGTGTTTTTCTTGTGATTGATTTCAAGTTTTATTTTGTTGTCATCTTCGAAGGCAGATGGTATAATTTCTATTTTTTTAATTTGTTGAGACTTGTTTTGTGGCTTAAAATATAATTGATCTTGGAAAATGTCCCTTGTGAATAAGGGAAGAATGTGTATTTCATGTTTTGAGGATAGGATATTCTATAAGTTTCTGTAGGGCCATTTATTTTAGAGTTTGGTTTCAGTCTATTATTTCTATATTTATTTTGTGCTTTGATGATATGTTGAAGTCTAAAAGTGGAATGCTGAATTTCCCAGAGATTACAATGGTGATGTTTATTTCTTTGCTCAGTTCCAGTACTACTTGTTTTATGTGTTTATGAGCTCCCATTTGGGAGCTCCAATTCTATAAATGTTTAGAATTGTTCAATATTCTTGTTTGATAGTGCCCTGTACTATTATATAATGACCCTGATAGCTTTTCTTCATTTTTGTTGGCTTATCCCTTATATAATTTTCATATCAGGATCTGTTTGGGTTTTCGTTTGCCTGGAATATTTTTTTCCATCCTCCCATGTTGAGTCTCTTGTGTCCTTGTGGTTGAGATATGTTTCCTGAAGATAGATGATCCTTGAATTGTGTTCTTTCATCCATTCAGCCAGCCTATGAATTTTTAGATAAGCATTCACTTCATTCACATTCATTAATTAGATTAATATGTGAGATGTTGGTATGTTCATCTGTTGGGTAGTCCCTTATTTCTTTTTTTTACCTCTTGTTTACCTCACAGGAGGTGTGAGTTTTGGGGTTTTTTATGTGAATTTATGTAGGATATCTATAGTGTTGGTCTATTTATAGTGCTGTTCTGAGTATCTCATACATAGCAGGTCTTGTCATAGCAAATTTTTTTAGTGTTCACTTGTTTAGAAAAAACTTAATTTCTCCATCTATTGTGAAACTTGGTTTTGCAGGATAAAAAATTATTGGCTGGCAGTTGATCTCTTTAAGTTGACTGAAGATGGGATTTTAATCCTTTCTGACTTGTAAGGTTTTCACTGAGGAATTTTCAGTTAGCCTGATGGGTTTTCCTCTGTAGGATATTTGATGCTTTTACCTTTCTGGTTGAAGAGTCTTATCCTTCATTTTTACTTTAACCAGGTTGATTACTATGTGTCTTGGTGATGCCAATTTACTATGAATCTTCCTGGTGTTCAATGTCCATTTTGTATCTGTATATCTGAAATTTGACAGCCTTCTCTTCAATCTCAGACAGTCTTTATTCTACTCAGTCTAGTCTCTTGTTGACATTTTCACTACATTTTGAAGTCCCTAATTGATTCCCTAAATTATGTTTGTTTTCTTAAACTATCTCTTTACTGAATTTTTTCTTCTTGTCTTGAATTATTTTGGGGGAAGGGGCTTCTTTTTGTTGATTTTCAACTTTCTCATAAATCCCATTGAACTTGCTCATGATCCTTATTCTGAATTCCATATATGACATTTCAGAAGTTTCTTTTTGGTTACAGACCACTGCTAGGAAGCTAGTGTGATCCTTTGGGTGGTATCAAAGCACTGTTTTTCTCATATTGTCAGTGTTCTTTTGCTGGTTCCTTCTCATTTGGAATCTCTTCTCTCAGCTTTAGCTAATAGCAAAGGAAAGAAATTCACTTCTTTTCTGCTGGGAAGTCTGTTGCTCAGTGAACAACATCAGCATGATGGCATGCTTGAGTCCCAAACCAAAAGGTTGACCAGGCAAAAGGAAGACGCTGATAAAGCTTGTAACACAGCTCTTCTCCTACATCACTTTGTTCCTCTGTGTCTGTCATGGTCTGATCTAGTGCTCGGAGATTTTTGTGCAGAGTGAAGGGCGGATCCTCAGGGCATGTGGCTGGGCATATTTCTCACTATGGAGGCAGGTCGTATGCAAATTTGCTCTGCTCAGATCTTTCCATGGCAATGGCAGTGGCAGCTTAATGAGGTTATTTAGATAGTGGTTGTAGGTGCTAGGATTGTGGGCATTTTTTCCATACAGGTCCAGGTATAGTAGTGGCATACAATAGGAGGAAGTACCTGTGGGTGGGCCTACAGTGGCAAGGTAGCATGTGGCAAGTGGGAGCAATGAAGTATGGAGTGTACTGGGAAATGACGGTGCATATGGGTACTGCAGCATATCAACAACTCTTTCAAACACTGTTGAAAAGCAGCATGGCATGTGGAAGCCTGGGCCACAGAGGTACATGGTGCATAGCATATATGGTCACTCAGGTGCATATTATGTAGGGCAGTGGTGGAACACAAGGTGGGACTGTGGAGGTACATATCACATGGCAAGTGAGTCATGGCAGCTTGGGCTTTATCCTAATGCAGATCTGGTAGCAACATGAGCTGTGGTGTTACCTAGGGGTTAGTAGCTATAGAACTATCCAGATTGCAGTGGGGAGATCCACAGCACTCAGTCACAGGCAGACACAAACACCCAATATCTCTATTCTCTCCCTTGTCTACAAGGGTTATTGGGGAGGTACTGCAGCAGAGCCAACCCCTGTGTAGACAGGGCCACTAGAGAGCTCAGTTGCAGTGACCTGGATTGAAAGCTAGGGGACCCCAATATGTTTGCTTTCCAGTGCAGTGTTGTTCACAGTGTTGCTGCATAGTTTCCAAACAGCTCCCTGATCAGTCCAAAGGCCTACAGTGGTGGGGGGGGAAAACCCCTTGCAGCTTGAGTTACAGTGTTTGTCGGGGAAATGTGGAGTTCTGTGTTTCCTCATCCCATCCCCACATGTGGGTGCCTTACCCGGGTACCTCCAGTACTGCCAAGAAATTCACCCTGTTTCCCTCTCCTTCACTTCAGATGTCTCCATTCACTTCTGTGGTGATTCACAATGTTCTTTCACTTCAACTTGTGCAGACCTAGAACTTGGCAGAATGTTACAGAGATTTTGTGAGCAGGAAGTATTGATGAGGACTTCTAAGGAAAAGTTATCTATAAGGATGTGATGTTTTAGCAAATGGAAATGGTTCTAGCAAATATCTATACTATAGCATATTGTTGTCATCATTCTCATGTAACTTTGACTGAATAAAATTTGATAGACTGTTTATGTAAGAGCATATTTGCTGATACTTATATGTTTTCCTAATGATCCTTCAAATAAACTTTCTTGAAGAAAAAGCAAATTATTTTGAAGAATATGTTGTTTGAATTTGAGCACTTGCTGTCTGATAGATCAGTATGTGCAAGATTTTAACCCTGCATGAAAATACTTTTAGAACCATGTTACAAAGCAGAAAATGGTTGCAAGGGACATTAAATTGTTTGTATATTTGTATATAATAGAAAATTATAGAAAATAATTAGAAAACACTAAAATATAATAGTGTTTGGGTTTCAACACAGACCTCTCTGACTCTATTCAATTTCCCATGCCATTAAAAAATAGATTATAGCATAATTCCAAGTCTAATCTTATCTTATCAAAAGAATTAAGCAGGTTTATAATAAGCAGCATCATTTTAAAAAATATATCTAAAAAGAGTTAAGGGGTAGAGGCAAGATGGCCAATTGGAGCCAGTTTTTCACAGAGGCTCCTGTCCAGAAGGAGGGTTAATGGACAGAAGTTTAGCAAGTAAGCTGATGATTTGGAGCTGAGCCAAGAGAGAAGGTTGAAGAATGCACATCAACCCTGTTGAGGCAAGCTGCAACCCCAAGGAAACAAACAATAGGTACAAAATCCATCACCAAGTGGATTGGAGTCACCTCCCCCATGACAATGCTGGAGTATACTCTATACACTCTGACAATGGCTTGGAGTATACTCTATACAAACAAGTGAGCAGAGTTCTGATATCCTCCTAATTTATCCCATGGGAGAGACTGTCTAAAACCAGAACTCCTTCCACAGAGAGGACCTACTAGTGTGTCCTGGCACTCTCCCAACAGGCATAAAACTGTACATATTCTCTACCTGAAATTCTGAACTCCCAGAATTCCTCTCCACTCTTACCCTGAGGTCTGGAAGCCTGTCTGCTGTGGAGTCCAGATTCTTGGGTATTTACTCAAGAGGTGTGGACAAGGCTTGGGCTATTGCAGGCCTGTGCTGATTCTGTGGCATGGGTGTAAACAGAAGACAGTGGACCAAGATGAAGAGGGATAAGTGGTGTCCTGTGGCACAGACCAGCAGCAGCAGTGAGGGGAACAGTAGGGCTAACAAGCCTGGGGATTTTTTTGAGACACTCCCCACCTCCTTTGACAACCAGAGAAAGCCAGGCCTCTTTTCTGGTGGCAGCCACTGGCAGAACAGATCTGGATGGAAACACAGGCCCTGTGAGTAAAGGGTATGCATGAGGCAGTATATTCCTTGTTGTGACACAGTGGGGACAGAGACTAGACACACACTGCAAAGACAGCATACTCCCAGGTGAGGCTGAGTTAGATGTGCTGCTTTAGTGAGCATAAGAAGCACCTGCCCCTGGGGGAACATTGCTGAGACAAAAGAGGGCAGGGCAAGGAAGCACCAGCCAAGGAAGAAACAGACACCGAGAGCTGTGTGCAAGTATAAGTTCAGGGAGAGATAGGAACTAAGAGCTGAATGTGGGTTACAGCCCTGCAGGGTTACCAGTGACTGGGTATGACAGCGGTATAAGGTGGGGGAGGGAGTGATCAAACTTCTCAGACTGATTCCGGGGTGGAGCCAAGATGGTGGACTGTAGCCATCTTCCCACAGAGGCTCCCATCCAGAAGGAGACTTAAAGAACAGAAGTCTGGCAAGAAAGCTGATGGTTTGGAGCTAAGCCAAGAGAGAAGATTGAAGAACTCACAACAACTTTGCAGAGGCAAGCTGTGACCCCAGAAATACAATCAAAAGGTACAAAACCCACCACCAACGGCGGCGGTGAAGTCCTCCACTCATAGACCCGGGTGCACCGCAGTTGGTGCTGGAGGAGCCCACTGCTTCTGGTGGACCCATGACTCCTTGCTAGAGCCACATGCACCCTGCGGGGGCGCTGCAGGAGGCCCCCACTCTGGGCAGGCTCAGAACTGCTTGCTAGAGTCATGTGCACCCCATGGGGAAGTGGCAGAGGAATCTCCGACTAGGGGCAGGCCCAGAACTGCTTGCTAGAGCTGCAAATGTCCCATGGGCAGTGGCAGAGGAGTTCTCTGCTTTGGGTGGGCCCAGAACTGCTTGCTAGAGCCACAGGTGCCCCATAGGGGCTGGCAAAGGAATCCCCCACTTTGGGCAGTCCAGAACTGCTTTCTAGAGCCCTGTGCACACCACAGGGGCTGGCAGAGGAGTCCGCTGCTGCGGGCAGGCCCAGAACTGCTTGCTAGAGCTACGCAACCCTGCAGGCAGCAGCGAAGGTGTCCCCTGCTCTGGGTGAGCCCAGATCTGCTTGCTAGAGCTGTACATGTCCCACAGATGGCTGCAGAGGAGCCCTCCATTTCAGGCGGGCCTAGAACTGCTTGCTAGAGCCATGCATGCCCCGCAAGCAGCTGCAGAGGAATCCCCACTCCGGGTGGGCCCAGAACTGTTTGCTGGAGCTGCGCGTGTTCTGTGGGCAGCTGAGGAAGATACCTCCATTTAGGGTAGGCCCCAAACTGCTTGCTAGAGGCACACACACACTGCGGGGGCCGGTGAAGGAGTCCCCCACTCTGGTCAGGCCCAGAAAGCTGTAAATCCAAGGAAGAGCATTTAAGAACACAAATACAGGTACAAAGTGGGCCTCAGAACTGTTTGCTAGAGCCGCATGCCTCTTGCGGGCAGCGGGTGGCCATGGAGGAGCCCCCAGCTCTGGGCAGGCACAGAACTACTTGCTAGAGCCACGCATGCCCCAGATCCCTGCTCCATGCTCCAGGCTCCCACTCCGAGTGGGCCCAGAACTATTTGCTAGAGCCACGTGTGTCCCATGGGTGGTGGCGGAGGAGTTCCCCGCTCCGGGCACCCATGCCAGGAGGGACCAGATCAGCTAGCTAGTGCTGCATGCATACAGCAGGTGGTGGCAGAGGAGTTCTCTGCTCCCCAATCCCCTGCCCACGTGGTTGGCCTGTGGGGGGTGAACTAGGACTGATCCAGCTGCTGCTGTTCCCTGCCCCACGGTTGCCCTGGTAGGGGGAACTAGGACTAATCTGGTCGAGTGCGTGTACTGCACCACTGCTGCTGTTCCCCCAGGCCCTGGTTGCTCTGACAGGGCTGAACTAGGACTGACCTGGCTGTGCACATTTTGCACACAGCCGCTGCTATTCCCCTGCCCCCCAGTTACCCCAGTGGGGTTGATCAAGGACTGATCTGGCTGCTCCCATTCACCTTCCCCCCAGTTGCCCCAGTGGGGCCAAACTAGGACTGATCTGGCTGCTGCAATTCACCTGCCCCCTGGTGGCCCTAGTGGGGCTGAACTAGGACTGATTCAGCTGCTGCCATTCTCCTGCCCCCCTGGCTGCACTGGTGGGGCTGAACAAGGATTGATCCAGCTGCTGCTATTCCCCTGCTCTGCTTTCCCCCTCATTGCCCAGGCATGTCTGAAGTAGGACTGATTCAGACACTGTTGTGCTCCACGCAGCTGCTGTCATTCACTTGCCCCTTGGTAACCCCGGCGGGGCTGAACTAGGACTGATCCGGCTACACGAGTGCCCTGCACCACCTCTACAGTTCCCCTGCCCCACCGGTCACTCTGGTGGAGAGAAACTAGGACTGATCTGGCTGCTGCATGTCTCCTGCCCCCTGGGCGCCCAGGCAAGCTGAATGAGATATGATCCACCTACACATGCTCCCACACAGCTACTGCCATTCAGCTGCGCCCTGGTTGCCCCAGTGCCCGAGAATAGGGAGAAGACAACAGACATGGCCTGTCTCTCTGGGTAACCAGAAGAAGCCACTGATTGAACGGTTCTGATAATGTCTCCAAACAGGGTAAACTCAGCATGAGGCGGAATCAGCAGAAAAATGCTGGCAACTTGAATAACCAGAGTAGATCAAATCCCCCCCCTCAAAAAATGGGGCAGATGCAATTGAAGACCTGATCCATAAACAGATAGCTGAGATGCAAAAATTGAGCTCAGAATTTGGATAGCAAATTAGATTAAGAGAATGGAAGAGAGGAGGAAATTATAATTTCAAGAAATTATTCAAAAGATATCTCAAGAAATTATTAAAAAAAAGTCTCAAGAATTCATCGATTTCAAAGATAAAATGATCAAAGATTTTGAAACACTGAGACAAGAGGTTGCAGCCCTCAAGGATCTGAAAGATATGGTGGAATCCCTCCTAACAGAGTGGAACAGGCAGAAGAAAGGATCACTGACTTCGAAGACAAAGCCTTTGAACAAACCCAGGAGTGCAAAGATCAAAAGAAATGGAGAGCAAAAATGAATCATTCTCTCAGAGAGCTTTGGGATAATTTGAAGAAAACTAATATTTGCCTTACAAGAATCCCTGAAGGAGATGAAGTTGCTTAACAAAACACAGAAGCTCTTCTTCATGAAATTATGAAAGAGAACTTTTCAGACATGCCAAGAGATTCTGATATTCAGATAGTAGATAGTTTCAGAACCCCAGCACGACTCAGCCCTAACAAGACATCCCCCAGGCCCATCATAATTAACTTCACTAAAGTTAAAATGAAATAAAAAATTCTGAAAGAAATCAGACATAAGAAAACCATAACCTACAAGGGGAAGAATATTAGGATGACTGCATATCTCTCAGCTGAAACCTTTCAGGCTAGAAGAGGATGGTCATTGACTTTTAATCTCCTAAAACAAAATAACTTTAACCCAGGATCCTGTATCCAGCTAAACTGAGTTTCATCTCTGATGGAGAAATTAAATACTTTAATGAAATTCACATGTTGAAGAAATTTGCCATAACTACCCAGCTCTCCAGAAAATTCTCAAACCTATCCTCCATAATGACCAGTGCAATCCTCCACCACAAAAGTAAACCCACTCATAAACTTTTGATCAAATTCCAACTTCCACAATGGCAAAAGGATTAGAAATGTCTACTGGACTTTTGAGCAACTCAATGCCGAAAATTTTGTCAGGCTTGTCAATAATTTCAATCAATATGAATGGCTTAAATTGTCCTCTAAAGAGTCACAGATTGGCTGATTGGATACAGAAACTAAGACCAGACATCTGTTGTATTCAAGAATCTCATCCTACCTTAAAAGACAAATACAGACTCAGGGTTAAGGGATGGTCATCTATATTCCAGGCAAACAGAAAGCAAAAAAAAAGGAGGTGTTGCAATTTTATTCACAGGCACAATAGGTTTTAAACCAACAAAAGTAACCAAAGATACAGATGGTCACTTTATATTTATTAAGGGCAATCCTCAACATGATGAGATCTCAATTATCAATGTCTATGCATCCAACCAGAATGCACCTCAATTTATAAAAGAGACTCTAACTGGCATGAGCAACTTGATATCTCCCAGCTCCATCATAGTCAGAGATTTTAACAGTCCTTTGGCAGTGTTAGACAGATCCTCCAAAAAGAAGCTTAGCAAAGAAATTTTAGATTTAAATTTAACTATTCAACTTTTGGACCTAACAGATATCTACAGAACTTTTCTCGCTAACAAAACTGAGTACACATTTTTCTCATCAGTCCCTGGAACATACTCCAAAATCGATGAAATCTTAGGTCATAAATCTAAACTCAGTAAATTTAAAAGAATACAAATTATTCCATGCATCTTCTCAGACCACCATGGCATAAAAGTTGAACTCCATAACAACAGGAATTTGTAGTCTTGTACAAACACATGGAATCTAAATAACCTCATACTGAATGATAGATCAGTCAGAGACAAGATCAGTCAGAGACAAGATCAAGAAGGAAATTACCAAATTTTTAGAACAAAACAATAATGAAGATATGAGTTATCAGAACCTCTGGGATACCACAAAGGCAGTCCTAAGAGGGAAATTTATAGCACTGCAAGCCTTCCTGAAGAGAAAAGAAAGTGAGGAAGTTAACAACTTAATGGGACATCTCAAGCAGCTGGAAAAGGAAAAACATTACAATCCAAAATCTTGCAGAAGAAAAGAAATAACCAAAATTAGAGCAGAATTAAATGAAATTGAAAATAAAAGAACTATAGAACAGATCAATAAATCAAAAAGCTGGTTCTTTGAAAAGGTCAATAAAATAGATAAACCTTTGGCCAACCTAACCCCTCCCCCAAAAAAACTCTAATATGATCCATCAGAAATGGTAAGGATGAAATAACAACAGACTCCTTAGAAATTAAAAAAATCCTTAATGAATATTACAAGAAACTTTATTCCTAGAAATATGACAATCTGAAGGAAATCAACCAATAATTGGAAGCACAGCACCTCCTAAGACTTAGTCAGAATGCAGTGGAAATGTTGAATAGGCCCATGTCTAGTTCTGAAATAGTATCAACTATACAAAATCTCCCTAAAAAGAAAAGCCCAGGATGAGATGGCTTCACATCAGAATTCTACCAAACCTTAAAAGGGGAACTAGTACCTATACTACTCGATCTTTTCCAAAACATAGAAAAAGACGGAATACTACCCAACACATTCTATGAAGCAAACATCACCTTGATACCCAAACCAGGAAAAGATCCAACAAGAAAAGAAAATTATAGAACAATATCACTAATGAATATTGATGTGAAAATATTCAACAAGATCCTAACCAACAGAATACAGCAACAC
>NW_003852396.1:36678717-36689422 GCF_000181295.1 Otolemur garnettii
CAGAACGTTTATTGAAGCCCAATTCATAATTGCTAGGTCATGGAATAAGTCCAAGTGCCCATCAACCCATGAATGGATTAATAAATTGTGGTATATGTACACTATGGAATGTTATGCAGCCCTAAAGAAAGATGGAGACTTTACCTCCTTCATATTTACATGGATGGAACTGGAAAATGTAATTCTTACCAAAGTATCTCAATAATGGAAGAAAAGTATTTAATGTACACAGCCCTATTTTGAAACTAATTTATAGCTTTCAAAGGAATGTTACAACTTAATTGTAGCCTTAGAATATGGGGAGGGGGAGGGAAAGGGAAAGGGAGGAGGGTGGATGGGTGGAGGGAGAGGGATTGGAGGGGTCACCTCTATGGTTTATCCTACAAGGGTACAACTGAATCTTTCTAAAAGCAGAGTATGACTGTCTTAACTCAATAACTAAGAAAATGACATGAAGGCTACTTTAACCAGTTTGATGAGAGTATTTCAAAATGTATATGAAAACACCATACTGTGCCCCATAATTGCATTAATGTACACAGCTATGATTTAATAAAAAATATAAAAAATAAAGTAAAAGAAAGAGGAACTAGTACCTATATTACTTAACCTTTTCCAAAATATAGAAAAAGAAGGAATACTACTGAACACATTCTATAAATCAAACCTCTCCTTCATCCCGAAAACAGGAAAAGACCACAAGAAAAGAAAATTATAGACCAATATCTCTAATAAATATTGATGCAAAAATATTCAACAAGATCCTAGCCAACAGAATCCTGCAACACATCAAACAAATTATACACCTTGTCCAAGTGGTTTTTATACCATGGCCTCAAGGCTGCTTCAATATATGTAAATCTGTAAATATAATTCATCACATGAACAAAATAGAGAACAAAGACTATATGATTCTCTGAACTGATTCAAAAAAAGCTTTTAATAATATCCAGCATCCTTTCATGATCAGAAGCCTTATGAAAATGGGTATAGAAGGGACATTTCTTAAACCAATAGAGGCCATCTACAGCAAAACCACAGCCAATATTGTATTGACTAGAATTAAATTGATATCATTTCCATTCCAATCAGGAACCAGGCAAGGTTATTCATTGTGTCCACTGCTTTTCAACATTGTAATGAAAGTCTTAGTCATCACAATCAGGCAAGAAAAAGCGATCAAAGGTATCCATATAGGGTCAGAGGAGATCAAACTTTCACTCTTTGCAGATGATGTGATTGTATATCTGGAAAACACCAGGGATTCTACTACAAAACTCTTAGAAGTGATCAAGGAATACAGCAGCATCTCAGGTTACAAAATCAACACTCATAAATCTGAAGCCTTTATATACACCAACAATAGTGAAGTGAGAAAAAGGTCAAGGACACTATTCCTTTCACAATAGTGCCAAAGAAGATGAAATATCTGGGAGTTTACCTAACAGAGAATGTGAAATATCTCTATAAAGATAACTATGAAACTCTAAGAAAAGAAATACCTGAAGATGTTAACAAATGGAAAAACATTCCATGCTTATGGCTGGGAAGACTCAACATTGTTAAAATGTCCATATTACCCAAAGCAATATACAATTTTAATGCAATCCCTATTAAAGTTCCACTGTCTTACTTTAAAGATTAAAAAAAAATACATTGTTTTTCATGGAATCAGAAAAAAACCTCAAATAGTCAAGACATTACTCAGAAATAAAAACAAAGCAGGAGGAATCACACTACCAGACTTCAGACTATTATAAATCGATAGTGATCAAAACAGTATGGTACTGGCACAAAAACAGAGAGGTAGATGTATGGGACAGAATAGAGAACCAAGAGATGAACCCAGCTGCTTACCTTTATTTGATCTTGGATAAGCCAATTAAAAACATTGAGTGGGGAAAATATTCCCTATTTAACAAATGGTGTTGGGTGAACTGGCTAGTGACCTGCAGAAGACTGAAACTGGACCCATGCCTTCACCATCAACTAAGATAGACTCTCATTGGATTATAGATTTAAACTTCAGACATAAAACTATAAAAATACTAGAAGAAAGTGTAGGGAAAACACTTGAAGAAATCAGCCTGGGAGAATATTTTATGAGGAAGATCCCTCGGGCAATTGAAACAACACCAAAAATACACTACTGGGACCTGATCAAACTAAAAAGCTTCTGCACAGCCAAGAACACAGTAAGTAAAGGCAGCAGACAGTCCTCAGAATGGGGGAAGATATTTGCTGATTATGTCTCTGACAGAAGTTTAATAACCAGAATCCACAGAGAACTCAAACATACTAGCAAGAAACGAACAAGTGCTCCCATACCAGGGTGAGCAAGGGACTTTAAGAGAAACTTCTCTGACGAAGACAGGCGCACAGCCTACAGACATATGAAAAAAATGCTAATCATCCTTAATCATCAGAGACATGCAAATCAAAACTACTTTAAGATATCATCTAATTCCAGTAAGATTAGCCCACATCACAAAATCCCCAAACCAGAGATATTGGTGTGGATGTGGAGAAAATGGAACACTTCTACATTGCTGATGGGAATGCAAACTAATACATTCCTTTTGGATAGCTGTTTGAAGAACACTTAGAGATGGAAAAATAGACCTGCCATTTGATCCTACAATTCCTCTACTAAGTATATATCCAGAAGACCAAAAATTACATTATAACAAAGATATATGTACCAGAATGTTTATTGCAGCCCAATTCATAATTGCTAAGTCTTGGAAGAAGCCCAAGTGCCCATCGACCCATGAATGGATGGATAAATTGTGGTATATGTACACCATGGAATATTATGCAGCCTTAAAGAAAGATAGAGACTTTGTCTCTTTCATGTTTACATGGATGGAGGTGGAACATATTCTTCTTAGCAAAGTATCTCAAGAATGGAAGAAAAATTATCCAATGTACTCAGCCTTACTATGAAACCAATTTATAGCTTTCTTATGAAAGCTATAACCCAATTATAGCCCAAGAAGAAGGGGAAAGGGGAGAGGGGGGATGATGTGTGGAGGGAAGATAATTGTTGGAATCACACCTACAGTGCATTTCACAAGGGTACATGTGAAATTTACTAGGTGTAGAATATAACTGTCTTAACACAACTAAAGAAAATTCCGTGAAGGCTATGTTAACCAGTTTGATGAAAATATTTCAAATTATATATAAAACCAGCACATTGTACCTCATGATTGCATTAATGTACACAGCTATGATTTGATAAATAAAAAAAATAGAATGGAAGGAAAAGTATCCAATGTACTTAGCCCTATCATGAAACCAATTTTTAGTTTTCATATGAAAGTTATAACCCAACTATAGCCCAAGAAGAGGGGAAGGGAGGAGCGAGAAGACAGGGAAAGGGAGTGGAATGGGTGAGTGGAGGGATAGTAATTGGTGGGCACATACCTACGTGGTGCATTTTACAAGGGTACATGTTAAATTTACTAAGTGTCGAGTATAAATGTCTTAACACAATAACTAAGAAAATGCAGTGAAGGCTATGTTAACCAGTTTGATAAAAATATTTCAAATGGTATACAAAACCAGCACATTGTACCCCCCTAAAAAGAGTTAAAAAATTACAAATTGATTCTGCAATTTCTATAGTTTTGCCCATAATTTAATTGTTAATTTTGTTGTAAAGTATTGTAAATTCAATTCTTTTGTGTTTCTCCCTGTATTCCTTTGACCAGTTAGTATTTTCATTTGATTTCATAAATATGCAATTGTGATTGCATTTCTCTGATGGAAAAATTAAGGAAATAACTTCATATATATGTATAAACCTGGAAATCCATTTATAAACATAAACGTGATGTATATTTATACAAATTTTTTAATATACCTATCAGAATTCACACTTGCAAATCAATAAAATATATCCCTTCATTATTCAGGTAATTAAAAATATCAACAATCATTCTAAACACTGTTGAAAAGTTAAACAGAACCCTTGGGCATTTAGATAATATTTTATTCATACATCTTCACATAATCATGTGTTCAGGTTTTTACTCTGTCCCAATAGATGTGTACATGTAATTTCTATGTCCCAATGGATTATCAACGTAATCTTCCAAAACAAGCAAATTAATTAATTTGTAATTATGAGTAAAATAAATAATATCCCAAAGGACCCAAACCTCACTTAAATATGGTTTTGCTATATAGCAACAATTTCTTGGTGCCTATATGCACTGTTACAGTAGATAAGTCACTAGCTTATACTTCTTATTTTTTAAGGATACAAAAATATTTGATTCTTTTCATATGTACCAGAACTTACGAGTTTATTATTTCAAGGAAAGTATTAGTAATTGAGCTTCTGTTTGTTGTATAAACAGTGCTTTATTTTTTTCCACATTGGACACATTATCACAAAACTCACATGTGGTATATATTATTTTCTCCTTTACTCAGGTAAAGGAACAGCAGATCAGAGAGTTTTGCCACTTGCTGGTGATTCCATAGACTGTGACAGAGCTACGAACTGATCTTAACAGGTGAACAGCACTTTGCCTTCCATGCTGGCAGCCACATTCAACATCAAAAGCATTTGTGCCTTTGACGCATTTATTTTCTTTTCATATAGGTAAGAAAATTAGAGTTTAAGAATTTAGTCAGACACATAATTCTAGTACTATGCATACCATAGCATATGGTTGTCATCATTCTCATGTAACTTTGAGTGAATATTTTGATAGACTGTTTAGGTCAGAGCATAGTTGCTATATATTTTCCTAATGATCCTTCAAATAGAGTTTCTTGAAGAAAAAGCAAATTATTTTGAAGAATATGTTGTTTTTTAAATTAGAGACATAGGAAAGAATAAACGTAACTAACAATTCTCCCCTTTTTTCATCATGCACTGTATTTTGAACAAAGAAGCCATTAGTCTGAAATGTCAATTAATTTTTTGTTCAGTATAACTCCGTAGCTCTTCTATCTAGCTATTTCCATCCCTATTATTCTAATTCCACTCACCATGTCAAATGCTCCCACTTCTTATTTATCTGTAGCTGCTTATTAGAACTAGTGACGTTAAAATTTATCTAAGGCAGATCCTCCAGGAAATTCCATTTGCTTTCTATTTAATCCTAGTCCATAATTATACCTGGGTTCTCCATTTTGCTTCACACAATCTCATAAATTTGAAGGTATGGGGTAGGAGATAAGTCTTGGGAGACATTGCAAAATATCTATGGTTTTTAGTTCATAACAATAATAAAAATTCTCTTTGGCCTTTTCATCTTGTGAATATAGACATCATCTAGTTCTTGGTATTAATTAGTATAACTGAGGGTGAAAATTTTTGTTCCAGGAAAAGAAACAAGTCAGAAAGAAAGAGATGTCAAAGTCAACTCCATACAGTGTTTGTTGGCCCAGTCAACTATACAGATGAATACAGAATTTGCTAAGATAGACAACACTGGGTCAGAGGCACTTTGGGATGGGAACAGGAAATCAAGAGTTAGCCTTTCCATAAACATTTATGTTATTCATAGTTTATGTGATTATAATCAATGTTGCTGGAAATATCTTTTTCAGGATTAAATTTACTCTAAATTATGCAAATAGAAGAAAATAGCTGAGTCCTAAAACACTATTCCTCAGTTTTAATATTTTCTGAAATTTGAAAAGAAAATTTCTGTGCAGAGTGAAAGAATATTTCTTAAAATATTTTGAAAACAAGACAAAGTTACCATTTAAAACATTGCATTGTAAGATCTTATTTAGGCATATACATTAATAGTGAGATCTGGTCTGCTTTCAATAGGCATCATTAAGTGAGTAGATGGAGACTGAAAATGATACAACAGTGACAGAGTTCATTATTTTGGGACTAACAGATAATCCTACACTATGTGCCATTTTCTTTGTGGTTTTTCTAGCAGTTTATATTGTTACCATAGTGGGAAATATTAGCATAATCCTCTTAATCCGCAGCAGCCCACAGCTTCATACCCCAATGTACCTTTTTCTTAGCCATTTGGCCTTTGTGGATATTGGCTATTCCACATCAGTTACACCAGTTATGCTCATCAGTTTCTTAAGAGAAAAAACGACTATCCCAGTCACTGGTTGTATAGCCCAGCTTGCTTCTGATGTCACCTTTGGAACTACAGAGTGCTTCCTGCTGGCCACTATGGCCTACGATCGCTACGTGGCCATCTGCTCTCCCCTGCTGTACTCCACCCACATGTCCTCCAGAGTCTGCTTCCTCCTACTGGGTGCTTCCTACCTGGGTGGATGCATGAACGCCTCTTCCTTTACAGGCTGTTTGATGAACCTTTCCTTCTGCGGCCCAAATAAAATCAATCATTTTTTTTGTGATCTCTTCCCACTCTTGAAACTTTCTTGTGGTCATATTTACATTGCTGAAATATCTCCTGCCATCTCTTCCGCGTCAGTCCTTATCAGCACACTGTTCACCATAATCGTGTCCTACATCTACATCCTCCACTCCATCATGAGGATGCGGTCGACTGAGGGAAGGAACAAGGCCTTCTCCACCTGTACTTCCCACCTCACTGCGGTCACTTTGTTTTATGGGACAGTTTTGTTTGTTTATGTGATGCCTAAGTCAAGCTATTCAGCTGATCAGGTCAAAGTAGCATCTGTGATCTATACAGTGGTTGTCCCCATGTTGAACCCTCTCATCTACAGTCTCCGGAACAAGGAGGTAAAAGCAGCCATGAGAAAACTGATGGTGAGAACACACTGGCTTTCCTGAATTAAGTCAGATATAAGCCCATAAATAACAAAACCACTGATTTTGGGAACATTTGTATTTGAGATTTTAATGATATTTATCATTTATTATATCATTTTGAAGAGCTCTTTTAAATGTAGAAAGCCAATGTTTATTTCTATTTACAAAGTTAACTGTGTCATTTTTGTGGGCATCTTCTGGGTTCAAATTAAGTATAGAATGTTCAAGGTCAGTGTACCTCAGAAAATGGTTTCCATTGAAATCTTTCCCATTCACCAATTACAGAATTCAAATTAAATAGACATAATGAAGTGTACTTTAATCAAAGAAAAAATTTCTTTTAGTTCTATCTTGTGAAATAACATTTGGAAAAGAAATTTTCAATACTTGTGTGAAAAATGATAGTGTTTGACAAGTCAGGTAGTTCTGAGCACTTTCTTCACAGGTACTGTCCTGCCATCATGAATGGATATTTAAGATTTGGGAAAATGATATGATGTATGAGGTATCTCAGAAAATCATATACTTATTTTTAATTTCATTTAAGCCAGAGAAAAAATTATGATTCTTCTATTTGGCCATTAAGAGGTCCAATCCACATATAACACAGAAGAAACTCTAAATAAATTTCAGATGACTCTTCTCATAACTGAAGTCTCTAGATGAGTGCTGAAGTAGAATTTTGGAAGTGGACATTTCTCTGGGATAGGAGATTGGGATAGTTAGACTTTCTTTGAAAAACTGGTCACAGTCAAGAGGCATGGAATTTTGGTTCAGGCAAAGAATACATTTGCCATGTATTTTTATAAAGTCTCTTAAAAAGATGTCTATTGAGTAATATTTTACTTAATTTTTTTGTGATAATAGAACAGTAATAATGTCAGACAAATCCTGAGACAGTAGGGAGGGACCATTTTATAAGCTGATCTCCCATTCCTGGGTTCTTCACTAACCAAATTAAAGAAATCTTAATTGTGAAACATGGCCTTTTTCAAAGAAAAGGCAATCAAAGGTATGACTTCAGTCTGGCAAAGGGTCGTCTTTGGGTCATGGTGGATAGGCTGCACTCTGGTGGTTGGAGGCTTTCACGGACTATTTCTGGTAGGCCTTCTTTTCATCTTGCCCTCCACACTTTAGTTTATCCTCAGACTTTTCCTCCCCATAGTCTCCCTGGGTGACCTCATCTTCTCCTATGGGGTCACCTGCCACTTGTATGGTGACAGTATCCCTACTTCCCTATTTCCAAAGACAACCTTCTCTGGAGGACAGAGGAATGTCTTCACTGGGCTTTTCCCCAGGACTCTCAAACTCCGTGTTCTCTGACTGAATTTACCATATTTCTCTCTAAATTATTCTTTCTGCTCTGTTTTCTTTACCAATAATTATCACCTTTTTTGAGGTCTAGTACTCCAACAGAGTTGGGGTAGCCCTCACTGCACACCTATCCAAATGGTCTGCCTCCTTTCTTCTCTTTCTTTCTCTCAAAAGAGAGATACGTCACATATTGACCTCATCCTTATCTAAGTACCTTTTATCTAGAGGCTTAAATGCTCCCCCAATTGATTATGATAAATTCATATGGAGATTTATCTTTTGTTTTTCAACTCTAAGGGATTAAAATAATTCAATCACCCAGATGTAGAGGATATGATTTCATCTGGCACTGTTAACAGTCCTTTGTATTTACACTCATTTTTGCCTCCCAAGTTCTGAATCAAATGAAAAAAAGGCAAAAAAGGAAAAGTATATGTGAAAGAAAAGTTTTACCCGTAGAAATGAAAGAGCTGATAATGTGGCTCTTAACAATTAACAACGTGGCTTATGTTCACAGACACATGTATTTTCCTGCCATGAATTCCAGAGTTTGACACTCTTTCCTTCTGGCAGTACTATTGTTGGGCAGAAAATCAGGTGTTCCCAATGAGACTTGGCCTTTCCTGGTGAGTTTACAGCATGGCCAAGAGCAATTAAGAACACTGAGGTCAGGCTCTCTCCTAAGAGAAAGGAAGAAGAAGAAAGGTTGGGATGCTGTTTTGGGGTGCATTGTGTTCTCCTAAAATTTATACTGAACTCTTAAACATCAGTGAGTTTATTTGGGTATAGGTTTGTTGTAGATGTAATTTGTTCAAATGAAGTCATACTGGAGGGGTTGAGCCCCCACTGCTGTCGTTAAAAGAGAAATTTTGGACATAGGCAACACATAAGGACAACTCCATATGAAGATAAAGACAGAGATCTGGGTGATGTTTCTACAAGCCAAGGAACACTAATGATTGCCAGTCAACCACCAAAAGCTAGATGAGAGGCCTGGGTCATATTCTCCTTCATAACCCTTAGAAGGAACCAATCCTGCCAACTTCTTAAACTTCCAGACCATGAGAATAAATTTCTGCATTTAAGCCCTTGACTTGTGATACATTGTTATGATAGCCTTAGAAAACTAATATAATTGCACATCTAGTTGTCCCCTCAAAATTTATGATCAGCTGATTTGCTCCTTCCAGGGGAGGAAGGAATGAAGGCTTAGAAATATGCAAGATGTGTTAAACTAGTGGGTGCCCTCCAGAAGAGGGAAAAGAAAATCAGGGGTGGCAAAAATCATCTTCCCAAATAAAGTGAGTCAAGAAGTAAGGATCAATGATAATTATAATATCTCTGCTGGGGTCAGTCAAAAATTTTTCAGAAGGCTTTTCTTTTTTAAGGTTCCCATTTACTGTGGATTTTAGATTGCTACATAGAAGACAGGGGTTTGTACTGCAAGGAGTTTGTTTTAAAAGATTCTATTATGATTTTAAAATAGTCACAAATTGGTGGCACCTGTGGCTCAGTGAGTAGGGTGTCAGCCCCATATATGGAGGGTGGGGTGTTCAAACCTGGCCCTGGCCAAACTGCAACAACAATAAAATAAAATAAAATATTCACAAATTTCAAGAAAAATTTTCCTCCTCTGATTTAGACTTAGGAAGTGGTAGACATTTTCTCAAGATTTTGTAAAGCATTTACCCTGTAGTAATGGAGGAAGTTAAAGCAAAGAAGTAAGAGTTGACTTCTTGAAGGTGATGAAATCGTTGCATGCTATGATTGTGGTGGTGGTTATACAGGTATATACACTTGTTAAAAGTCAACAACTTGTATATTTAAATTGTGTATGTTAATTACACATCAATAAAATTATTTGAAGAGTCTATAAGAAAGTTCTTTCTTTCCCATTGCAATGTGAAGGTATAGGGAATGGTAACAAAATCATCACGCACCTACCCATGTAACCAATACTATTTCTTAATTATTTATCACAACTGTTGCCTTTTGGTCTGTCATAGCTCCCTTAGTCACCTGTATATTTCACTTCTTTCTTAGCTCCTCTAGTTACCTGTATAGTTCATTTCTTTCTCTGACACTTTGACACTAAACGTATACTTGCATTGCATTGATTTTCCTTTTTCAAAAAAATAGTTTTTGCTTCTTTTAATGTGAGGCTACTGGTGATGAATTTTAATTAATTAATTAGTTATTTATTTTTGAGACAGTCTCATTGTGTTTGCCAGGTTAGGGTGCAGTGGCATAATAGCTCACAGCAACCTCAAACTCCTGGGTTCAAGTGATCCTCTTGCCTCAGCCACCCCAGTAGCCAGGACTACAGCTGCTCACCACTATGCCTGGCCTATTTTTTGTTTGTTTTTTTTTTTTTTTTAGATAGAGCCTCACTTTGTTGCCCTTAGTTGAGTGCTGTGGCATCACAGCTCACAGCAACCTTAAACTCTTGGGCTTAAGTGATTCTCTTGCCTTAGCCTCTCAAATAGCTGGGACTATAGCTGCCTGCCACAGCGCCCTGTTATTTTTAGAGATGAGGTCTCACTCTGGCTTAGGCTGGTTTTGAACTCGTGAGCTCAGGCGATCCACCCTCCTTGGCCTTCCCGAGTGGTAGGATTACAGGAGTGAGCCACCGTGATTACCTAGTTTTATATATAT
>NW_003852396.1:36689442-36712128 GCF_000181295.1 Otolemur garnettii
TTTTTAGTAGAGATGGGGTCTCTTGCTCAGGATGACCTAAAACTCCTGAGCTCAAGCAATCCACCCACCTTGGCCTCCCAGGGTTCCAGGATTACAGGTGTGAGCTACCCCACCCAGCCAGTTTGTCTGTTTATTATTATTTTCTTCAGAAAAATCCTTATTTCATCTTTATTTTGAGTGATTTTGGGGAGGGATAGATGTCTAGGTTATCAATGAAAACTCTTTGAGCACATTTAACATATAAGTGTTTCCTTGCTTATGTCTTTTGAAAAGTCAGTTATCAGTCTTTTTTTTTTTTTAAAGGAGTATATATTTTATCTTTCCCTGGTATCTATTGCAAATTTGATCTTCTTTCTAGGTAAGGTGTATCCCTCCAGGAGTCTCAAATAACACCTTAGGGTGTTGTCAGTTCCCTCCATCCTAAATGGCCTATTGAGCAAACTCTATCAAATCAGTGCTGCAAAGGGCTGAAATGTCTGCTCAGATCCTCAGCTTTCCTGGTTTGCTTTCTGCTTGATATTCTGGCAGCCCATGCTCAGTTTAGGAATAGTCAACTTTCTTAATGAGAAGTTGGTTACACATTAAATTTCAAGGTTCCCTTCTCCACGGTTTCTCACTGGGATCTTGGCTTCTTAAGTCTTCACTTCTCTGGCATCTTCGGCCTCCAATTCTCTATAGATGTATCCTGTCACATCACCAAAGGCTCCTGGACCCAGATTTTTGCTAGGCTTTATTTCTCATGTGTAATTTATGAGGATCAAAGGCTTCACTAGGGGAAATTACATTGAAACTGATACATAAAGAAAAATCAGAGTTAATTGTCCATTGAAAGCTGGAAATGTAACTGCAGAAACCTTGGTGGTGGGAGGGTGAAAAGTACAGCATATAACTACAAAGCAGGAATTTAGAAAATATCTGTTTGTTAAATATTAACTCTAATTAAATATATTTATTTAGTGTAATAACTGAGCTCCCAGCCCCCAACCGCCCAGGACTAGGCAACAAGCTTCTTCTACTTGTAAAAGGAATTGCTTTTAGCTTCAGCCCCCGCACAAGGGAGGGGAAGTTGAGTTCTGGGAAGAAGCTTAAGGGAAGGAAGGGAAGGAAGGGAGGGCCAGGATTCCAAATTAAGCCCTGGTGTTACTCAATTTGTACCCCTGAACTATGAGTTAATGTCTACCATGTACTTCCATCCTGAATTGTGTAAATCCCCATGACATGCCCCATCTTACGATCATGAAGTAATGTACTCGTGATATATCTTGTGATTATGAGCCAATGTGTACCCCCACCCTGCGACCTCCTGCTTTAACCACTGTAATTGGCTTCTGTATTGCGCTAGCTTGCTGAGCATGGTATAAAAGAGCCCCTCACCTGCCACTTGAGGCTGCTGCATGCCATCTTGTTGTCTCAGCCTGTTTGCAGGCATTCCAAATTATTAATAAATTTCT
This sequence comes from Otolemur garnettii, assembly GCF_000181295.1. Taxonomy (NCBI): domain Eukaryota; kingdom Metazoa; phylum Chordata; class Mammalia; order Primates; family Galagidae; genus Otolemur; species Otolemur garnettii. Next base: position 36,690,894 of record NW_003852396.1, read on the forward strand.
ATTGCTTAATTAGACCTGAAGTGGGGTCCATCTCTCTCTCACATTTGCCATTTCACTTCATTAGCATCTCATATTTCTAGCACTAGGCTATGAACTAAAAGATATAAAGTTGAATATGTCATGTACTTTCCATTCAAGAATTTCACAATAATAAAAAAAAATGTTTCTTAAAATACAATGATTTTCATTCAAGGTATATGAACAAAGTGCTAAATGCCAGGTTTCTTAACAGGAGCTTCATGGATAGGTGGGAAGATAATACTGTGCGTGTGACTATGAATTACAAAATGTTTAAGATCCCTGGCCTCCTTCCATTCTATGCTGATAATCATCTGCAGTCCCTGTAACAGTAAAAGAAATCCTACACATGTCCAAACAGCTCCCTAGGAGGGGTCAGTTCTGAATTGAGAAAAACTCTTAAGGGAAATACACAGGAAAGAAAAATTTATTTTATCTGATGGAGTCTAGTAAAGTCTCCTAGGTCTTTTGGAGAATGAATAAACATCCATTTGAACCTTTAAACAGTCCAATATGGGCTTATTTATCAGTTCACGCATTGTGTTCCTCTCAGGCGAGTTGAAACGGTAAACCAGCAGGTGTGGGCAGGGAAGCTCAGGCCCGGCACACTATCATAGGCAAGATGTGCATCTTTGGCCATTTGTGCTCAACATACTGTCATCCATGTAACTCTTAGCAGCAAAGATTTTATTTTTTTTTTTTTACCAAGATGTGCTTCTTTTCCCAGAAAAAAAGAAAATAGCAGGTTTATGATCCTCAATTGTATAGCAGATTCTTATAGTTTTCTGTTTCTCCAGTGGTATAGGCTACTTCCTTGCTCAGAATCTGGAATTTTATTTTATATTCTGGATTTATGTTATTTTATTTTTTTTAATTAAATCATAGTTGTGTACATTAATACAATGATGGGGTACAATGTGCTGATTTTATAACAATTTGAAATATTTCCATCAAACTGGTTAATGTAGCCTTCACCGCATTTTCTTAGTTATTATGTTAGGACATTTATATTCTACACCTAGTAAATTTCACATATACCCTTGTGAAATGCAGCGTAGGTGTGGTCCCACCAATTACCCTTTCTGCACCCATTCTCCACCCTCCCCTCCCCCCTTTCCCTTTCTTCTTGGGCTATAATTGGTTATAGCTTTCATATGAAAGCTACAAATCAGTTTCATAGTAGGGCTGAGTACATTGGATACTTTATCTTCCATTCTTGAGATACTTTGCTAAGAAGAATATGTTTCAGCTCCATCCATGTAAACAAGTAAGAGGTAAAGTCTCCATCTTTTTAAAGGCTGCATAATATTCCATGGTGTACATATACCACAATTATTTAATTCATTCATGGGTCAATGGGCACTTGGGCTTCTTCCATGACTTAGCAATTATGAATTGGACTGCAATAAACAGTATTAGTTTGCATTCCCAACAGCAGTGCAGAAGTGTTCTCTTTTATCCACATCCACGCCAACATCTCTTGTTTGGGGATTTTTTGATGTGGGCTAATCTTACTAGACTTAGAGGATATCTCAAAGTAGTTTTGATTTGCATTTCTCTGATGATTAAGGATGATGAGCACTTTTTCATGTGTCTGTAGGCCATGTGCCTGTTTTCTTCAGAGAAGTTTCTCTTCAAGTCCCTTGCCCATGCTGAGATAGAATCACTTGTTCTTTTCTTGCTAATATGTTTGAGTTTTCTGTGGATTCTGGTTATTTAAACCGTTGTTGGAGACATAACCTGCAAATATCTTCTCCAATTCTGAAGGCTGTCTGCTTCCTTTACTTACTGTGTTCTTGGCTGTACAGAAGTTTTTAGTTTGATCAGGTCCTAGTAGTGTATTTTTGACACTACTTCAAATGCCCAGGGAATCCTCCTCATAAAATATTCTGAGGCCGATTTCTTCAAGAGTTTTCCCTGCATTTTCTTCTATCATTTTATAGTTTCATGTCATAAGTTTAAGTCTTTAATCCAGTGAGAGTCTATCTTAGTTAATTGTGAAAGGTGTGGGTCCAGTTTCAGTCTTCTACAGGTCACCAGCCAGTTCACCCAGCACCATTTATTAAATAGGGAATCTTTTCCCCACAGAATATTTTTTAATTAGCTTGTTAAAGATCAAATAATGGTAAGTAGCTGGGTTCATCTCTTGGTTCCCTATTCTGTTCTATACATCTACCTCTCTGTTTTTGTGCCAGTACCATCCTGTTGATCAAAACTATCGATTTATAGTATAGTCTAAGGTCTGGTAGTGTGATTTCTCCAGCTTTATTTTTATTTCTGAGTAATATCTTAGCTATTCATGGTATTTTTTTGATTCCATATAAAATGAAGTATTATTTTTTCAAGATCTTTAAAGTATTACAGTGGAGCCTTAATAGGGATTGGATTAAAATTGCATATTGCTTTGGGTAGTATGGACATTTTAACAATGTTGATTCTTCCCACCCATGAGCATGCTTTGTTTTTCCATTTGTTAACATCTTCAGGTATTTCTTTTCTTAGAGTTTTATAGTTCTCTTTATATAGATCTTTCATGTCCTTTGTTAGGTAAACTCCCAGATATTTCATCTTCTTTGGCACTACTGTGAAAGGAATAGAGTACTTGACTGTTTTTTTCAGCTTGACTATTGTTGGTATATATAAAGGCTACCGATTTATGAGTGTTGATTCTGTAACCTGAAATGCTGCTATATTCCTTGATCACTTTTAAGAGTTTTTTACTAGAATTCCTAGTGTTTTCCAGATATGCAATCATATCATCTGCAAAGAGTGAAAGTTTGATCTCTTCTGACCCTATATGGATACCCTTGATTGCCTTTTTCTTGCATAATTGTGATGACTAAGACTTCCATTACAATGGAAGTAGAGACAATGGGCAACCTTGTTAAGTTCCTGATCTTAGTTACTGATTTCAATTTAACTCCATTCACTACAATATTGGCTGTGGGTTTGCTGTAGATGGCCTCTGTCAGTTTAAGAAATGTCCCTTCTATACCCATTCTTTTAAGTGCTCTGATCATGAAAGGATGCTGGATAATATCAAAAACTTTCTCTGCATTAATTGAGGTAATAATATGGTCTTCGTTTTTTAATTTTTTTATGTGATGAATTATATTTATAGATTTACATATATTGAACCAGCCTTGAGACCCTGGGATAAAACCCACTTGGTCGTGGTGTATGATTTGTTTGATATGTTGCTGGATTCTGTTCATTAGGATCTTGTTGAATATTTTTGCATCAATATTCATTAGTGATACTGGTCTATAATTTTCTTTTCTTCTTGGGTCTTTTCCTGGTTTGGAGATCAAGGTGATGTTTGCTTCATTGAATGTGTAGGGTAGTATTCTGTCTTTTTCTATATTTTGGAAAAGGTTGAGTAATCTATGTTCTATTTTCTCTTTAAAGGTTTGGTAGAATTCTGACATGAAGCCATCTGGTCCCAGGCTTTTATTTTTAGGGAGATTTTGTATAGTAGATGCTATTTCCAAACTTAATATAGGCCTGTTCAACATTTTCACTTGATTGTGACTAAGTCTTGGAAGGTGGTATGCTTGCAAATATTGGTCAATTTCTTGTAAAATTCATTAAGAATTTTTTAAATTTCTGAGGAGTCTGTTTTTATTTTGTCTTTACCATTTCTGATGACTTTACTCTTTTATTCCTGGGTAGGTTAGCCAAAGGTTTATCTATTCTATTGATTTTTTCAAAAAAACAATTTTTTGATTTATTGATCTGTTGTATAATCCTTTCGTTTCAATTTCATTAAATTCTGCTCTAATTTTGGTTATTTCTTTTCTTCTGTTGGGTTTGGGATTGGAGTGTTCTTCATTTTCTAGTTTCTTGAGATGTCCCATTATGTTGTAACTTCTTCTCTTTCTATTCTCTTGAGGAAGGCTTTCAGTGCTATAAATTTCCTGCTTAGGACTGCCTGTGTAGTATCCCAGAGGTTCTGATAATTCATGTGTTCATTATCCTTTTGTTCCAAAAATTTGGTAATTTCCTTCTTAATCTCATCTATGACCCAGCTATCATTTAGCATAAGGTTATTTAGCTTCCATGTTTTTGTATGAGGATGCAGATTCCTGTCACTACTGAGTTCAACTTTTATTCCATGATGGTCCAAGAAGACACAAGGAATAATTTCTATCCTTTTAAATTTGCAGAGGTTAGACTTGTGACCTAAGATGTGATCAATTTTAGAGTATGTTCCGTGGGCTGATGAGAAAAATGTATATTCAAATTGCTCATGTCTGTTAGAGTCTCTCTTATAAATTGAGGCACATTCTGATTGGATGCCTAAATGTTAATAATTGAAATCTCATCATGTTGAGTGTTACTCTTAACAAACTTGAAATGACCATCTTTATCTTTCCTTACTTTTGTTGGTTTAAAGCCTATTGTATCTGCGAATAAAATTGTAACACCTGCTTTTTTTTCTGATTTCCATTTCCCTGAAATATAGATGACCATCCCTTTACCCTGAGTCTATATTTATCTTTTAAGGTAAGATGAGATTCTTGTATGCAGAAGATATATGGCCTGAGTTTTTGTATCCAGTCAGCCAACTTGTGCCTCTTTAGAGGGCAATTTAAGCCATTCACATTAATTGAGAATATTCACAAGCTTGGTGGAGTTTTGGGTATTGAGTTTTTTGAAACTACAGTTGACATTTTCAATCCTTTCATCACTGTGGAACTTGGAATTTGATCAATAGTTTCTGAGTTTTAGAAGGTTAGACTTGTGACCTAAGATGTGATCAATTTTAGAGTATGTTCCACAAAAGTAGAGTTTACTTTTGTGGTGGAGGATTGCTCTGGTCATTGTGGAGGATAGGTCTGAGAATATCTTGGGGAGCTGGTTTAGTTATAACAAATTTCTTCAACATGTAAATGTCATTAAATTATTTAATTTTTCCATCATAAATGAAACTCAGTTTAGCTGGATACATGATCCTGGGTTGAAAGTTATTTTGTTTTAGGAGATTAAAAGTTGATGACCCCCCTCTTCTAGCTTGAAAGGTTTCAGCAGAGAGATCTGCAGTCATTGTAATATTCTTCCCCTTCTAGGTTATGATTTTCTTATCTCTGGCTGCTTTCAGAATTTCCTCCTTCATATTCATTTTAGTGAAGGTAGTTATGATGTCCTGGGGGATGTTTTATTCGGGGTGAGTCATGCTGGGGTTCTGAAACTGTCTGCTATCTGAATTTCAGAATCTCTTGGCACGCTTGGGAAGTTCTCCTTCATAATCTCATGAAAAAGAGCCTATGTGCCTTGCGAAGCAACTTCATCACCTTCAGAGATTCCTATAAGGCAAATATTAGTTTTCTTCAAATTATCCCAGAGCTCTCTGAGAGAATGATCCATTTGTGCTCTCCATTTCTCTTCCTTTTTGAGAGTTTGGGAGTATTCAAACACTGTTTGCTTTGTCTTCAATATCAGAAATCCTTTCTGCTTGCTCCAGTCTGTTACTGAGGGATTGTACTGTATTTCTCAGGTCTTTGAGGGCTGCAAATTCTTGTCTCAATGTGTCAAAAATCTTTGGTGATTTTTGTCTTTGAATTCATTGAATTCTTGAGATGACTTTTGAAATGCTTCTTGAATTTCTAATTTCAATTTTACCTCAATTCTACTAATCTGATTTGCAATCCAAATTCTCAATTTGATTTCTGATACCTCAGCCATTAATTCATGGATGGAATCTTCTGGGGTGGCCACCATGTCTTTCCTTAGGGGAGTTGATAGACTCTGGTTATTCATGTTGCTGGAGTTTTTCCACTGATTTCACCACATGATTATTTTACACCATTTGGCTAGATGAGAAGATAAGGTGAAATTGGTTTGGGGGGCTCCTGGAGTAGGGATTAACCAGCCTTTTGCCCAAGAGTTGGGACTGGTGTCTCCACCTTTTCCCCTAGAGCTTTGTAAAGGACTCATACAGTGCTATGGTCTGAGACACTGGAGATTTACTTGGTGTGGTGGGGCTAAGTGGTTCTGTCTTGTTTTCAGCTGTTCTCTTTCCAAACCTAGTGAATCAGTTTCTATCTGTTGAAGTCTCAGCTGTGAGTAAATACCCAGCAATTAAGTCACTCTGCTCACTACAGGGAACAACTTGAAAAGGAAAATCAAACTGTCCCATAACCACACACCCAGGGGACCACTTTGGATCATCTTTGGTTGATTGGTCCAGGCCAAGAGATCTAAATCAATTGTCCCAGTCAGCACCCAGTCTCAAGTGGGAGAGTTCAAAAGCTCTCCAGCAACTAGATAGCAGGGGTCTTCTGGCAGCTGAAGTATGACTCGTTTTGGTGTTCTGTGGAGTCAGAAGGACCCTCCTCCCCCAAAGAAATGAATTAGCCTGGGAAGGTTGAAGCCTCCTTCCCCACTTTGCACCTCTGTCACTCAGTCACTGGAAACCCCACAGGCCTATGAACCTGTTCCCTTCAATGAGCAGATGCTCCTCCAGGGGTTAGCACCTGCCTGAGTCACAGGGAGATCTATGTCTCCTTGGCCAGGCCTCCATACTCTGCCACCATCTGGCAGGGGAAGGTGAGGCTTGACAACCTTGGATGGTTAATGGAAGCTGGAGCAGTTCACTCAGTTCTGGCCCTGCCCCTGATTGATTTTGGTGACACTTATATTTTCGCAGAATTTGTGATTTTGTCTTGGCTATATTTCCCTGTAGACCAGGCACTGTTTGAGTTAACAGAAACTGTGACTCAGCCCCGGTCTGTGCCACTGCCTGGATCTGATGTGTCTATCTCCACTGTAGTCTGTGTTGGTGTGGGTGTGGTTAGAGCTCACACTTGGCTCTGAGTTCCAGCCTTTGCTGCCTGCCTTTGTCTCAGCTATGATCACCTGAGGGCCAGGTATTTCTTAGGCTTACTAAAGCAGTCCAGGCTCAGCTCCACCCTGGGATTATGCCATCTCTGCAAATGTATCTGCTATTCTCTGTCACTGCTGTGCCCCACCCTCGTCAGTACTGCCTCAGGCATACTCATGGGGTCTGCTTTACCATCCCAGATCTGTTCTGCCAGTGTCTGCCACTGGAGAAGATGCCCAGTTTTCTCTGGTTGCCCAAAGAGACAGGGAGCATCCTTCCAAAATATCCCCAGGGGTATGAACTCTATTGTTCTCGCTGCTGCCACTGCTGCTCTGTGCCATGGGGCACCACCTCTCCCTCTCCTTCAGTCCACTGTCTTCTCCTTACCCCTGAGCTGCAGAGTCAGCACAGACCTGCAACAGCCCATGCCCTCTTAACACTTCTCCAGAAAATGCCCAAGAATCTGGATTCCAGACAGGCTTTCAGACCTCAGGGTGCAAGTGGAGGGGAGTGCTGGGAGTTCAGAATTGCGGAACTGCAAATATATACAGTTTTATGCCTGGCAGGAGAGTGCCATGAACCCTAGTAGGGGAAGGAGGTCTGGTTTTTAGAGGGTTTCTCCCGTGGGATAAAATGGGAGGATGTTTGAACTCTGCTTGCTTGTTTGTAGAGAGTATACTGTGAGCTGTTCTCTTGGGGGAGAGGACTCCTGCCCACTTGGTGATGAATTTTGTACCTATTGTTTGTATCCTTGCAGCTTGCCTCAGTAGGGTTGATGTGCATTCTTCAACCTTCTCTCTTGGCTCAGCTCCAAACCATCAGCTTACTTGCTAAACTTCTGTCCTTTAACTCTCCTTCTGGACAGAAGCCTCTAGGGAAAGCTGTCTCTAGTTGGCCATCTTGCCTCTGCCCCTCTGGGTTTATTTTTTGGTGTTCCTTTGTGTCAATTTCTTCTATTGTCTCTAAGAATGCTATCCTTTATGTTGAGCTGGTCGTTAAGAGAAATTTTGTTCTTACCTTCCCATAAAACAGGAAGACCATCATGTATAGGCACACTGTATGGGTACACTCATAAGACAGTGTGCTTGTGAGGACATGGGAGAGTGACTATAGTAGTCTCATGTGGCCTCATCTTGATGATCACTATCCTTGTTCCATTCCTAGTTGGCTAAATTTCTAGATGCTTGGGCATCTGCTGGAGGCAAGCTTGCTTGTCAGAATCCCCTAGATGTGTACCAGTCAGACCTAAAATCAGCAGTCCTAATGGTCCTGAGAAGAAAGAATAGCTGTTCCCTCCCTGTTCTGGGTAGGAATGAAGAATAGCTGTTCTGGGTAGGAATGAGGCTTCTACCACCAGCCTCAGGCTCTTGACTGCTACTATCTTATTGCCACATAAATATTGGAACTGAAATACTGAATTCATATGTGACATGTGACATTATGGACAGTCATAAACTGCTAATGATGTTCAGTCATTGGTGGACTACATGTATGACAGTGGTCTTTTAAGATTATAATGGAGCTAAAAATTCCTATCACCTACTGATGTCATACTATCATAACATCATAGTGCAACACATTATTCATATGTTTGTGGCAATGCTGGTGTAAACAAAACTACTGCCGGTTGTATAAAAGTCTAGATCATGTAATTATATACTGCACATAATACTTGATAATAAATGATTATTACTGGTTTAGGTATTTATTATACAAGCCATCCCAAGTTATAAACATCCAACTTATGTGCAACCTGCACTTAAGAACCAAAGCAATAAAGTAAGTCTCCAAGTTGCAAACATCTGAGTGATGTACGATTCTCAATTATAAATGGAGGCTATTACAAGTATTAAGAGGTAGGGAAATGTACTTTCTCCAGCTTACATACAAATTTAACTTAAGGATGAACCTACAGAACTGATGTCATTTGTAACCCAGGAACTGCCTATACTATACTTTTAATCTTTATTTTTAATAAATAGTGTAAACTCTGTGTTTATTAAAAAATATTAGCTGTAAGACAGCCCATGGACTGGTTCTGGCTGATTTACAGAGGCTGGGCACTTGACTGCCTTCCTGTCTCTGCTTCACTTTTGACACACGGGGCCTAATTGTAATACATGTAAATGTTGTCTCCATGCCCAAGTGAACCCTGGGTGCATGTGACATGCATATTTGCTGATCACACATGGGATAGAATTCCTTTTGTGAATATTCATAGCTCCTCCTACAACCTATTGGACATATATACTTGGCCAACCCATTAAGCACAAATTCCTATTCCAACTTCCCTTCCTTCAAAGTACTTGCTTTTTTTTTTTTAAATTAAATCATAGCTGTGTACATTAATATCATGGGGTACAGTGTGCTGTTTTTGTAAAAAATATGAAAAATTTTCATCAAACTGGTTAACATAGCCTTCATGTCATTTTCTTAGTTATCGTGTTAAGACATTTATATTCTACATTTAGAAAGATTCACATGTACCCTTTTATTTGATTTTCAACCAGAGACTGCACTTCCTGCCTGCAGGTTGTGAGGTCCTTATTAAGAAATAAAGCTCTTCTCTCCAAATTCATGAAGACCTCATGAGTTTCAAGTTCACATAGCACATTACTTATAACAGAAAAGCAACTGGAAAGACAATAAGCTTCTCATTTGAAACAAGATCAGAAGTTGCACATTTTTCATTTCCTTTTTCTGAATTTTTAAATATTGTATATGTTTAAATTATGCATGTATAGATATCTGTATGTAGTGATATAATTAATACAACCAAGCAAATTATTATCTTCTCTATCTCTAAGTTCATCTAGCAAGTTTGTTATTAATTTTTAAAAATATTTCTTTGTGTATATTTTACAGTTATATAATTTGCATTATAGTTTTTCTTTGTAACTTCTAATTCATTGCTGACATTCTCTATTTCTTTATTTCTTTTAAGAAAATTACTAATTGATTCTTGAATCATCACCTCATATAATTACCTTTCTTGGTGGGAACACCTAAAATCTACTTTCTTTGCAAATTTCCAGTACACAATACAATATTATTAACTAAAGCCCTCTTGCTGTGCATTTTATTGCTAAACTTAAGCTACATAAGAGCAATATCTTAACCTTTGAGCTATACTTCCCTTATCCCCGTTTTCCCTGATAATCACCAATCAGCTCACTGTTTCTATGTGTTTATTTTTATTTAGAGTCCACATATAAGTGAGATCATGTAATACTTTTACATGATGGACCTTCCATTTTGTGACAAATGGTAGTAGATGCTTCTTTTAAAGGACTGAATAATATTCTGCTGTCTCTCTCTGTGTGTACACATACCACAGTTTTTTTCATCCATTTATCTGTTGATGGACACTTAGGTTGTTTCCATATCTTGGCTATTGTGAATAAAACTGCAATGACAATGGTGTCTGAGATACCACCATGAGGTGCTGATTCCATTTCCTTTGGTTTTATACCCTGCAAAAGGATTGCTGGGTCATGTTCAGGAATCCCCATAATGATTCTATAATAGCTACAACAATTATCAAACCTAGCAACAGTGCACAAGTGTTCCCTTTTCTCCATACTTTCAACAACACTTGTTACCTCTTGTCATTTTTATAATAGCCATTGTAATGAGTGTGCAGTGATATGTCATTGTGGTTTTGTTTTGGATTTCCTTGATGATTAGCACTTTTTATCTACCTATTACAACTCATATGTCTGCTTTTGAGAAATGGTGATTTAGATCTTGTTCCCATTTTCTAATCATGTTGAATTTTTGCTATTGAATTCTATGAGTTCTGTTTTTTAATGTTAACATCTTATTAGATATATGTTTTGCAAATATTTTCTCCCAGTTCGTAGGTTGCCTTTTCATTTTATTGAATGTATCTTTTCCTGTGGAGAGTATTTTTAGTTGTGCAGTCCCAATTGTTTATTTTACTTTTCTTGCCTTAGGTTTTGCTATCAAGTTGAAAAACATCATTGCCTATGCCAATGTTAAGGACATTTTCCCCTATGTTTTCTTCTAGAAATGTTATGGATTTAGGTCTTAGGTTTGGGTCTTTAATCTATTTTGAGTTATTTTTATGAATTGTTTAAGATGGGTCCAATTACAATTATTTCTCTTTTACATAGACATACCATTTTTCCAAAAAAATTCATTTCCTATTATGTATTCATAGTTACCTTGTCTAAAATAAGTTGACCATACATGTGTGGGTCTATTAGACAAATGGGAGTACTTGCTCACCACTCCTAATGTTAAGAGACACATAACTTATGCATATTTCATGAGGCCCCTGGCTCAAAACTAGTATGAGTTAAGTGTAACTTACATGACAGTTAATGTGTTAAATGAAATGATGTAGTAAACTGATTAGCACAGCGTTTGGTTGGCAAAGAGGAATCTCTGAATAAAAATTGGTTAGTATAATCAGTGGTAAACCGCTTCCATCAAGGGGGGGCATCAGGAGTATGAGGTGGGACTTTAAGTTTAAGGTTAGCAAGAGGCTTAGATTGAGTCTTCAGGTTACGTTTACTGTTCTCCCATCATGCTTCTAGTCATGTAAGTCAATTACCAGTGATCATCCCTTGCAGGCACATGGTATGAGAGACTAGGTCTTACCCAGAAGGTGTCCAATCTTTTTATACCTCCCAGTGCTCTATCTATATAACTTTAGTAGTATTTATTTTTGCCAGAAAATTTTGTCCATTACTTAAATTATTCTGTTATTTAAAATTTAATTCCCAGTCCATATTTCCAATATTTCCAAAGGTATGCATACCTAATTAAGAGTTTTATATCTATCAGTATAAAATATTAATACTTAGAGTATGAACAAGTGTTAAATGAATGGAACTAAAGGAACTGTTATGTATTTGCAATTTAGTATTCTTTAACCTGAAATATCACAGTAAACTTAAAATCAATAGTTAGCCTTAAGATAATTCATTATATTATACTCTCAATAATTATCAAATGAAAGTGCACCAATAACTAGATAAAATGAAAAAAATTGGTCACTTGAGGATTGACAGAACTCTTCAAGATTAGTTGTGTTTGTGTGAATTGAACTGCTCAATATTCGCTTGAGAATAGGATCATGATCCCTGGTGGTTTTGAATTCACATTTGAATCTCTAGAATCTTTAGAGATTTATACCCAAGGCAAGCAATAATAGTGTGTGGCTTCTAGATAATAACAGGATTTTGAATTTATAACTATAAGATGAATGGATTCTTATTTCAAGAACTTAGAACTTTGGCTTTTGTGAGTGAACCTGATGCATGGACTTTCATTTACCATTTGAGAACACTTTGGAGTTGTATGTGTATTCACAGGTCATAGTTGAGAAACGGGGCAGATGTGACCTTTCAGTCAGCTAGCAGGTAACTTTAGCTGAATTGAATTGAGTGTCCACATCAATTTAGAGTGAACAAGAATAATTATATTTACCCAAATTCTTCACTTATCTATCCATAAGAACCGACACTCCCAGTGGCTTTTAATGCTTTCTAAATCTGTTAGGCATCATACTAATAACTTCACTTACTGTGAGATGCTTTTGGAGCTTATTTTTTTGTTTACTGTTCTGAGTAAACTGGACAAAGTCAAAGACAGTAAAGCCAGAAAACCTTGGAGATGAAAGTCAAGCTGTATACTACCCAGGTAAACTGGAGACTTCAGTATTTTTCTCATAAAGCCTTTGCCTGATTAGACAAGAACTATTCATATTATGGAAGCAATCTCTTTCATTAAAAATCTACCAATTTATATATTAATCACATCTAAAAAAATATCTTCATAGTAGTATCTGGATGGCAATTTGATAAAACAACTGACTTCACGTAAATGTTTACTCTTTCCGAAATAATATTATTTTATTCTATAAGGCTGTAATTAGAATACATTATTATATTAGGTTATTAAATCTGTTTTAAAATGGATTGTAATTATTTTTTCATTATTAATCATCTAACATTTCACATGGTGATAAAAAGGATATTTAAAACTACTTGATAACAACAGTATTTTACTTGTAAATCCTAAAAATGCACAATTAATTTTTAATCTAAGCTTTCCTGGGATGAATAATCTCCTCACATTGATTAATAAAAATTTAACCACCTAATTTATAACTGGTTTAATGTACTGTTCTCCTTATAGATTCATTCTGGTAGCAGCTGCACCATCTCATGGAGTTCCTGGTGGGTGGGAACTACACTGCTGTCACAGGCTTCATTTTATTGGGCTTAACAGATGATCCTGTCCTCCGAGTCATCCTCTTTGTGATTATCCTATGCATCTACCTGGTGACCATATCTGGCAACCTCAGCACAATCATTCTAATCAGATTCTCCTCTCAGCTCCATCACCCTATGTATTTTTTTCTGAGCCACTTGGCTTTTGCTGACATGGGCTATTCATCTTCCGTCACCCCCAACCTGCTTGTAAACTTCCTGATGGAGAGAAATACAATCTCCTACCTTGGATGTGCCATTCAACTGAGTTCAGCTGCTTTCTTTGGAACAATTGAATGCTTTATTCTGGCTGCCATGGCATATGATCGCTTTGTGGCAATCTGCAACCCTCTACTTTATTCAACCAAAATGTCTATGCAAGTCTGTGTCCAGTTACTCCTAGTTGCTCATGTAGCTGGTGTTCTCAATGCTGTCTCCTACACTATTTCTTTTTTTTCTTTATTCTTCTGTGGATCAAATAGAGTCAATCATTTTTTCTGTGATTTTGGTCCTTTAATTGAACTTTCCTGTTCTGATGTCAGTGTACCTGTAGCTGTTTCTACACTTTCTGTTGGCTCCATTGTTGTGGTCACTGTGTTTGTCATAGCCGTCTCCTACATCTACATCCTCATCACCATCCTGAAGATGCGATCCAGGGAGAGGCGCCACAAGGCCTTCTCCACCTGCACCTCCCACCTCACTGCAGTCACTCTGTTCTATGGGACCATCACATTTACTTATGTGATGCCCAAGTCCAGCTACTCAACTGACCAGAACAAGGTGGTGTCTGTGTTCTACATGATGGTGATCCCCATGGTGAACCCCCTTATCTACACTCTTAGAAATAAGGAGATTAAGGGGGCTCTGAAAAAACAGTTCGGTCAAAAAATATAATCTCAATGTTGTTTTTGGAGAATTTGTATAATAATGTTCTCTAATTAGAATGATAGGAGAAATTGAATATCCATGGATAAAGCATATCTGTCTATATATAGTTAGTGAGTGTGAAACTTTTTAGTTTAAGATGTAGTTATTATTAAGAAAAAAATGGATTCTCATAAAAAATAATTTGAAAATTCTTTTTAAGTCATGTTCATATTTATTTTTCAAAAGTAGTTCTCTGCTTTACCTTGAAGTTACTGTACTTCCAAATCATTAAGACTCTGTCCATTTCAATAGCAGCTTATCTTAAAATGTGTATGATAACTAGAATTATTACTGAGTACTTTCTAAGAGCAAATGACAAAGTGAAAGTGGGCAATAAAATTGCTGGATACATTTTTCTTGCAATAAGGTTATGTGTTGAGGACAGGCCTTGTGGACTTGTATAATTCTCATCTGTGTTCCTGGCCTCTTACTCTGGCCTTGGATATCTGAGGTACCCAGGAATGTAAAGAAAAAGTTGTCCCTGACTTATCTGTAAATTCCTCTGTCAAGTCAAAAGATGTGACTTCCTCTGTAGCAATGATTAGTGTTCCTGAACTCCCGAGGGTCTCAATGGAACAAACTCTTGGAATTACTTATTCATAATCAGCTAAGGAAGCTTGGGTTGTTTCATCCCTGAGAGTTTTAATTTTCTTCTATATGCCAATGACTACCACTTTTATTGTGCTTTTCCTGTCTTTTCTTCTATCCCCCCTTCATCTTCCCTAGTAAGAGGCACTATCATTCAATCAATTTGTTAGTTCAGTTGCCTAACAATAATTTATTTTTATATCCTACTCTGTACTCCAACATTCCATCACAAAGTCTTATACATTCCGAAGTTAATATTTAGAATCACTTCTCTCCAACTTCATTGTCAATACTTCTATTTCAAAAGACCACCTGTTATATTTATTTAACATTAATACTCCTGAGATGGTTGAAATTTTTATGTGTAAACTTGGCGAGGCTCTGGTTCTCAGTTGTTTTATCAAATTGCCATCCAGATACTACTATGAAGATATTTTTTTAGATGTGATTAATATATAAATTGGTAGATTTTTAATGAAAGAGATTGCTTCCATAATATGAATAGTTCTTGTCTAATCAGGCAAAGGCTTTATGAGAAAAATACTGAAGCCTTTTTTTTTTTTTTTTAGAGACAGAATCTCACTTTGTCACCCTTGGTGGAGTGCCATGCCATTACAGGTCACAGCAACCTCTAACTCTTGGGCTTAAGTAATTATCTTGCCTCATCCTCCCAAGTAGCTGGAACTACAGGCATCCACCGCAATGCCTGGTTATTTTTTTGTTGCAGTTGTCATTGTGGTTTTAGCTGTCCCAGGATGGTTGGAACCTGGCAGCCTCCATGTATGTAGGAGGCACTCTACCTACTGAGTTATGCGCACTGCCAAAACCAAAGTCTATCAAAGAGGAAGAAATTCTGTTTCCAAACTACCTTTGGATTCAACATGGCAACATCAATTCTTGCTAGAACTTCCAATCTGCTCACCTGCCCCATGGGTTTGGGACTTGTTAGCTACCACAGTCATGAAGATTGTAATTCTTCTTTTTCTTTCTTTTTCTGAGACAGACTCTCACTCTGTTGCCCAGGCTAGAGTGCCATGATATCTATTTAGCTCACAGCAACCTCAAACTTTTGGATTCAAGCAATCCTCCTGCCTCATCCTCCCAAGTAGCTGGGACTATGAGTGCCTGCCATAAAACATGGATAATTTTTTTCTATTTTTAGTAGAGACAAGGGTCTCACTCTTGTTTAGGCTGGTCTCTAACTCCTGAGCTCTAGCAATCCTCCCACCTTGGCTGTCTAGAGTGCTGGGATTACAGCATGAGCCACTGTTCCCAGCATATGAACCTAATTCTTTTTGATATAATCATATATGTCATACATATGTAAATAAATATATTTATATGAAGAAGTACACATGCACTATTTGATCTTTTTCTAGAGAGCCTTGATTAATCACTTTTAATCACCTCTCCTCTTTATTTTTTACTCTGTTCCAATCCTTCATATACCAAACATGGCCATAAATTTAAATAAGTTAATTAATTCCTAATTAAAATATCCCAATAATGTTAAAATAAGGCAACAGTTTTCAACATGGCTTATGAGGTCCAGAATATGGCCCCCATTTTCGTTTCACCTCTCACTACTCTTCGTAATGCATCATTTTCTCATCTCTCAAATCTTGCCTGTCTCGGGACCCTTGTATGCAGTACCTCTACCTGTAATGCATTTTCTTCCTTCCCTGGGTAATGCTTGCTTATGTGACATATATTAACCTACATGTTGTTTCCCATCAGTAAGGAGGATTTCTTGAGGCCCCAGGCCATATTAGGTACATCAGTTATTTTCCTGTAAAACACTGTGCATTTTCTTAACAATATTCTGTGTACTTGCTTTCTCCAGGGTGCTGGAAGCTACTTATGACAACTACAATGCTTTCCCTCTTTCCCCATGTATCCAATTTTCACATAGCTTCGGGAACGTAGTAAATGTCATGGTATATTTAAAAATGAAGGAAAGAAAAAAATAATGAATTGTGACTAGCTCTACAATAAACATGAATGTGCACATCTTTTTGACATACTGAGTTCATTTCCTTCAGATATGTAGACACGTTAATGTGATTGCTCTGCCTTTCCATATTCATTACAGTGCTATTCATATTAGCCAAGTTATGGAACCAACCTAAATGGCCATGTGCAGATCAGCGTACAAAAGATGTGATAACACATACACACACACACACACACGCAGGAATACAATTCAGCCATTGAACAGAATGAAATTCTTTCATTTGTGGTAATAAGGATGAAGTTGGAGGACATTATGTTAAGTGAAATGAGTCAGATGGAGAAAGACAAAAAACACATGACCTTACCCATATGTGGAACCTAAAAAAATTGACTTTGTAGAAGTGGAAAGTAGAATAGTGGTTACTAGAGGTTGGGATGGTAGAGGAGAGGAGGTACTATGAACAGATAGACAGAAAGTTATAGTAAAAAGAATAAGTTCTTGTGTTCTGTTACACAGCACCATGACTATAGCCAATAACCATGTAGTGTATATTTCAAGATAGCTAGAAGAGAACATATTTAATGTTGCCACCACAAGGAAATGGAAATGTTGAAAGTGATTTATAGAGTAATTATCTTGGCTTGATCATTGTCCAATGTATATGGGCATTAAAACATACACTACCCCAGAAATATATACAGTTATTATTTTAATTGCAAATAAAATTAACTAAAATTGGTACATATTTTTAGTTATTAAAACTAAAATTGAATGAAGTTTTTGCTTTATAACTAATGGATGAATGAAGCTTTTGCTCATACTTGATCCACTGATTCTGCTGCTTTGAATCTCGGCCTCTTACTTGTTGAATGCTTGTGCCTAATTCAAGTGATTGTGTATTTCAGTTAGATCCTGCTGCAACTCTGATAGGCCCTTGTACAGCATCTGTGCTAGTGCTTTGACACTGTGATAACTGAGATTGGCAAATACAGTAGAATTCAGCCTATTTTACTGGAGCTTTGTAATCTCACTCTACTGAAAAATTCCTCCCTTATGTATTTGCATGGTTGGAGAGTTGAAAGATCTTGAAACCAAATGTTAGTAATAGTAGTAGCAGCTCCAGTTACTGTGCTAGAAAAAGCTGTTAACAATACTCCATTGCTTACTACACTGTTCCTAGTGATTTACAATTCAAGTAAGACTCAGAGTAACCCTGTTAAGTTTCTTCTTTATTTTACAAAGTATTAAGAAAGTACATAAGGTTAACAAAAAGACCAAGGTCACAAACATCCTCTTAACAGTTTGACTTCTCTCAGGCCCATATTCTGTTTGGAAGAGGATTGAAGGGCTCTGTGAGAACAATCACCACTAGGGGACTTTTGTTTCTGGGACAGGTTCATTTCTAGCTAACCTTTTCTGTTTAAAGTAAGTACTGAGACTTCCACATCTGGGTATGGCAGGTTAATTTGTATTACACTAAATTTCAAGCACAAAATAAGTAAGAAAAAGGATAAATATGTTTAAATATTTTATGACATAGACTTGTTATTCCCTTGATGATGCAATAGCTGCATTCCTCCCAGGCCCTCCCTGTTATTACAGAATAAAAAAGAAAAGAAAGCAAGAAACTAAAAAATAAAAATCTAAAATTAAAGAAACAAATAAACTGAAAACCTAAATATAGCACCAAAAATGAGCATAGGAAGACTCAAAAACCTCCAAGCAGAACAACCAATAATCTCAGACAAAAAATCTAAGAAAAGCCTCAAACTTCCTAGGCAAGGAACTGGGAAAAGAGTGGTATTAACAGTCCAAAAAACTTTTTATCAGTACTTGCCCTGCTTTAGATAAGCACAAGCACTAATGGAAAAATCATACCCTAGCATTTCCCTTGGTTTCAGTGGGGATACTTAGGGAGCTGACCTTTCCCTCACTCACTCTGATTCCCCTTCCAGTGTAGTGTCATCCAGGTCCAGTGGAGAACTTAGCTTTCCTGATACCCAAACAGAAGGAAGAATTAATGATGTATTGTGAGGTGGGGCTAATCAGTACTCTAGACCACCAGGTCCTCCAGTCCCAGCCTGAGTGGTGGCCTAGTGGGGAGCTGAGCTTGCAGTCCTCCCTGCAACATCAAAGCAGAGTGAATACCACTTCACTTCTTCCTTCACCCAGTGGTAGTGGATCCCAACAGTAAGCAGAACTTACTCAAAAGCAAGGAGGTGTGCAAGTCAGTACCCTACCTTCCATGGGAAACAGTCAATAGGGCATAAACTTCCATTTCACCTTCTTAAAGGAGGCAGTGTGAATCAGCATCTCATCTTTGACAGAATGGTGTCAATGAGACCCCGCAAGAAGTTGAACATATGCACTTACTTTGGGGTTGCAGTTATAGGAGTGACTGCTTTAAAAAAAAAAAAAGATTAGATATGAACCAAAGTATCATTATATAATATCCAAAATAATAATGATAAACAACAATAACAAAAATCACTTGTCATTAAAGAACCAGAAAAAACACAAATTGAATAATAAAAA
The DNA here is from genome assembly GCF_000181295.1 of Otolemur garnettii. Classification (NCBI taxonomy): domain Eukaryota; kingdom Metazoa; phylum Chordata; class Mammalia; order Primates; family Galagidae; genus Otolemur; species Otolemur garnettii. Next base: position 36,709,981 of record NW_003852396.1, read on the forward strand.
AAAATCTGTGCCAACACTAAGATGAACCAAATGTGAAAAAATCTAAAATGGATCTTAAAGGAACAACTAAAAAACTTTTTCATAAGCAATCATTAATTTTCTTGAAAACAATGAAGAAAATAGAACATTTCAGCAAAGAAATAGAAATTATAAAAAAACCTAAATGCAAATTATAAAACTGAAAAATGTAATTGTCAAAATTAAAAACAAAAAAAACTTACTGGATGGACTCAGTAGAGTGGTGATACAGAGGACTTGAATAAAGATAAATAGAATTTACTTGATTTGAATAACAGAGAAAATAGACTGGAAAAGAAAAAGACATATAATGTGGGATGATACAAGTAGAGCTGATGTTCCTATCATGGGTGTTGCAGAAGGAGGATAAAAGAGGGACTGAACAAGTATTTTAAAAAACAGTGATTAAAAACTCCCTAAATTTTGCAAAACATATGTAGACTATAGATTCAGGGAATTGAGAAACCTCAAATAGGAGAAAACCAAGGAAATCCATAATAATACACATCCTAATTAAACTTCTGAAATTTAAAGACATAGAAAAATATTGAAATAATCAGAGAGAAAGACTCTCATAGCAGAAGAATCAATTTTAAAGACATAAGTATACTTGGAAGCACGCCACCTTCCAAGACTTAGCCAGAAGGAAGTGGAAATGTTGAAGAGGCCTATATCAAGTTCTGAAATAGCATCAACTATACAAAATCTCCCTAAAAAGAAAAGTCTGAGACCAGATAAGATGGCTTCACATCAGAATTTTACCAAACCTTTAAAGAGGAACTAGTACCTATACTACTTAACCTTTTCCAAAATATAGAAAAAGAAGGAGTACTACCCAACACATTCTATGAAGCAAACATCACCTTGATCCCCCAAACAGGAAAAGACCCAACAAAGAAAGAAAATACAGACCAATATCACTGATGAATATTGATGCAAAAATATTCAACAAGATCCTAACCAACAGAATCCAGCAACACATCAAAAAAAATTATACACCATGACCAAGTGAGTTTTATCCCAGGATCTCAAGGCTGGTTCAACATACATGAATCTATAAATGCAATTCATCACATAAACAAATTAAAAAACAAAGACCATATGATTCTCTCAATTGATGCAGAAAAAAGCTTTTGATAATATCCAGCATCCTTTCATGATCAGAACACTTAAGAAAATTGGTATAGTAGGGACATTTCTCAAAATGATAGAGGCCATCTACAACAAACCCACAGCCAATATCATACTGAATGAAGTTAAATTGAAATCATTTCCACTGAGATTAGGAACCAGGCAAGATTGTCCATTATCTCCATTGTTCTTTAACATTGTAATGGAAGTTTTAGCCATCACAGTTAGGGAAGAAAAAGCAATCAAGGGTATCCATATGGGATCAGAAGAGATTAAACTTTCACTCTTCGCAGATGACATGATTTTATACCTGGAAAATACCAGGGATTCTACTACAAAACTCTTAGAATGATCAAGGAATACAGCAGCATCTCAGGTTACAAAATCAATACTCATAAATCGGTAGCCTTTATATATACCAACAACAGTCAAGCTGAAAAAATAATCAAGAACTCTATTCCATTCATAGTAGTGCCAAAGAAGATGAAATATCTGGGAGTTTACCTAACAAAGGACATGAAAGACCTCTATAAAGAGAATTATGAAACTCTAAGAAAAGAAATAGCTGAAAATGTTAACAAATGGAAAAACATACCATGCTTCTGGCTGGGAATAATTAACATTGTTAAAATGTCCAGACTACCCAAAGCAATATATAATTTTAGTGCAATCCCTATTAAAGTTCCGTTGTCATACTTTAAAAATCTTTACAAAATAATACTTCATTTTATATGGAATCAAAAGAACTTTGAATAGCCAAGACATTACTCAGAAATAAAAACAAAGCAGGAGGAATCATGGTACCAGACATCAGACTATAGTATAAATTGATAGTGATCAAAACAGCATGATATTGGCACAAAAACAGAGAGGTAGATGTATGGAACAGAATAGAGAACCAAGAGATGAACCCAGCTACTTACCATTATATGATCTTTGACAAGCCAATTAAAAACATTGAGTGGGGAAAAGATTCCCTATTTAACAAATGGTGCTGGG
>NW_003852396.1:36713250-36725252 GCF_000181295.1 Otolemur garnettii
CAGAAACAGTACACTGTACCCCATGATAGTATTAATGTACACTGCTATGATTTAATAAAAACATTAAAAAAATAATAAAAAATAATAAAGACAGAAGTTTCATGTTTGGCACCACCAACCAGAAGAAGGAGGCACATTTTTATTTTTCATTTTCTTTTTTTTTTTTGCAGTTTTATTATATATTTTTAAAGATGTATAGTATGATGTTTTGAGATATGTGCATGTAGTGATATAACTACAGTCAAGCAAATTAACATATCCATCATCTTACTTAGTTACCTTGTTGAGAGAGAGAGAGAGAAGCAGCTGCAATGTAGTCTCTTGGTACTTTTTCAGTGTACAATACAGTATTTCTATGTATTGTCCATTTGCTGTATGTTGTATTTCTAGCTATTCATCCACCTTAACTGACCTCTATCTTCCATTCCCCTTATATCTTGCACTCTTTTTCTACCTATTCACCATTTTTTCCACACATAACATGAAATCATGCAGTACATCTCTTTTTCTGTGTACCCTATTTCCCTTAGCATATCCTCTTCCAGATTCATCCTTGTTGTCATTCATAGGAATATCTTTTTAAAGGCCAAATTATATTCTGTTGCCATAAATGGAAATATCTTTTTAAAGGCCAAACTATATTCTATACATACTAAAACTTATTTATCCATTTATCCATAGAGAGACACTTACTTTGTTTCTGTATCTTGGCTACTTTGAACAATGTTAAAGTGAACATGGGAGTGCAGATATTTCTTTGACATATCATTAATAACTTCATTTTTTAGTGTATATATCTAGAAGAGAGATTATCAGATCATATGGTAGTTCTAATTTTAAATCTTTAGAGGAACGTCCATACTATTTTTATAATGACTACACCAATTTTTATTCTCACCATAAGAGGTTTTCTATTTTCTCCACATCTTTGCCAACACTTGTCACTTCTTGTTTTTTTTTTTTTATGACAGCCATCCTTTCAAAAGGTATGAGAAGATATTGTGGTTTTGATTTGCATTCTGCTGATAATTAGTGATATTGAGCACTTTTTCAGATACATGTTGTTAATCATTTGTATGCTTTCTTTTGAGAATTTTCTATTCAGCTGCTTTGCCCATTTTTAAAATCCCAGTTCTTTATTTATGTGTTTGTTTGCTTTTAAGTTGTATGAGTTCTTTACATATTTGGGATATTAACCCCTTATAAGATATATGTTTTCCAAATATTTTCTCCCAATCCACAGGCTTTCTTCATTTTGTTGGTTGCACCCTTTGCTATACAGAAGATTTTTAGCTTGAAGTAGTCCCTCATGTTTATTTTTGTTTTTGTTACCTGTGCTTTTGATGTCAAATCTCAAATTCATTGCCAAAGCCAACTTTAAACATTTCCAAAAGTTCCTTATGTAGGTTTAGGTCTTACATTCAGGTATTTAATCTATTTTGAGTTGATTTGTGTATGGTATAAGAGAAAGGCCTAATTTCATTCTCTTGCATATGGATATGCAGTTTTTCCAAAACTTAGTTTCATATTTGATGGAGAAATTAAGTATTTTTCTGACAAGCAAACATTGAAGAGATATGTCATAACTATACTTGCCCTGGAGGAACTACTCAGGTCTATATTATACATGGATCAGTACAACAGACACCCACAGCATAAAAATACCCAGAAGCTAAAGGTCAAACCCTAGATACCACAATGGCCATACTGGTAAAACAAAACAATAAATTTCTACATCTCTGTGATGAACAGAAATCCACCACACTTATTAATTCTTTTAATAAATATAAATGGCTTCACTTGACACTGAAAAGTTATATGGTTGAATAGATAAAAAATATATATGTAAGACAAGTATCTGCTGTCTCCATGAACACATCTAATCCATAAAGACTCATTCAGACTCAAGATGATAGTGTAGTAAACAATATTCCATGCAAATGGAAACCAAAAGAAAACTGGTATTGCCATTTTCATAGCAGATAACATAGACTTCAAGTCAACAAAAGTAAGGAAAGGGAAAGATAGTCATTAAATAATGGCAAAGGGAATAGTTCAATAAGAAGTCATAATAATCCTAAATACTTATGCACCCAATAGAGCTGCACCCATGTTTGTAAAACAAACTCTACTTGATCTGAACAAAATAATAAATAGCAGCATTGTAATAGCTGTGGTCTTCAACACCCCGCTGTCAGAATGGAACAGATCATACAAGCAGAAAACAAACAATAACAAAAACAATGGACTTAAACATTGTATAGAACAAATGGGTTTAACAGATATTTACAGGAAATTCTTCTTAAAAACTACTCAGTATACATTCTTCTCATTAGCTCATGGAACATTCTCTAAAATTGATCACATCCTAGGCTACAAGACATATCTCAACAAATAAAAAAAAAAAAGAAATTATGCCATGTGTCTCCTCAGACCACAATAGAATAAAATTAGAAATTAGATAGAGCAAAACTGTGAGAGGTAGAAAGGCTGAATTCCTCACAAACCTTCCAACTCAGTGTAAAGTGCCCAGTCAAGGGAATGTCTACATAACTATCCCTGCATGGGGAAATCAGCAGTGTAAGCAACTGAAACCATCAATTAGTAGTTTTGGCTAGAGAAGCTGAGATGTCTGCCTGAGGAGATGAGACTTAACTTTCCCCCCTTTCTCTCTCTTTTGCTTGCACCATTATCTGGCATCTTCAGATGTTCCACCCCAGTTTGCCCTTTATCCAGCCTTCCTGGGGGCTGTAATCTCCTCTTTCTAATTTGTAACCTTGACTGCTAAGTACTGACTTCTGTGCATCCTTGTACTTATACTCAGTTATGTATCCAATAAAAATATTCCAGGAAGCAGGACAGGTACTTCATTGTTTTTGTGATGCCACCAGGCACATGAAACAGTGTATACCCTTATAGGCTTCCAGTTTTATGCACTATGTTTTGTGTAGGATTCATGATTTCTTCAGTGCTATCTCCTTTGCTGGCCACTGTCCCAGGCTGGGATCCACCAGATGCCCAACACAAAACTAAATAAAATTGAGAACAAAAGAATTGTACACAAGATTAATGAAGCAAAAAGTTGTTTCTTTGAGAAGAAAAAGTTGACAAGCCCCTTACTATATTAACAAGAAGCAGAATATAAAAAATTCTAAAAAGCTCGACTAAAATTGGAAAAGGAGAGATCACAACTGATATAAGAGAAATACAAAACATCATCTCTAAATATTATTAATATAAAAAATCTCTGCTCATAAACTTGAAAATATGGATAATATGAACAAATTCTTGGAAACACCTAAGCTCTTTAGGCTCAATAAGGAAGAAATAGAACTCGCAAACAGATCAATATCCCAACACTGAATTTGAAGCTGCAATGAAAGGATATTCCAACAAGTAAAAGTCCCAGATCACACAGTTACACACCTGAATTTTACCAAACATACAAAGAAGAACTTGTATCTATACTGTAGAAATTATTCCATAACATTGAGAAGAAAGGAATCTTCCTCAACTTGTTCTGTGAAGTCAATAACACCTTGATATCAAAACAAGGAAAGAACACACCAAAGAAGAAAATATAGATCAATATCTTTTACAAATATAGATGCGAAAATTTTTAATAAAAGCTTAGCTAACTGAACTCAGCTGCACATCAAAAAAAATTCAATATTTCAAATTGCATATGAAAACACCACACTGTACCCCATGATTGCATTAATGTACACAGCTATCATTAAATAAAAAAAAAAAAACTTTGATTCAAAAAAAAATTCTGAATTTTGATAAGTTAAAAAATAAATTCATCACAACCAACTGGACTTCATCCCAGAGACTCAAGGATAGCTCAAGATATGCAAATCTATAAATGTAATTAACTACATAACTAGATATAAAAACAAAGACAATATGATTTTTTCAAAGATGCAGAAAAAGCATCAGCCTGTCTTTTGGGGCTTTGAATTCAGGAATTCATTTGCTCTCTCTAGCTATAAAAGTCCTATTTGTCATCCTCTTCCAGTAGAAAGATGTTTCATTTACATTGAAAATCTGTTGTTTAGTATTGCTGACTTCATCAATTACCTTAGCTAGATCTTCTGGATAACTTGCTATACCTTTTATATTAGCACTTCCTATTTCACCTTGTACTTTCAATCATTTTAAATATTTTAGAAATTAAAAAAAAAATTAAGAGCTGATGTCTAACTGTGTTACCCAGACTGGTGTTGATTTCCTGTACTCAAACAATCCTTTCACTCAGCCTTCTCAGTGGCTGTGACTGCAGGGATGGGCTACCACGCCCAGCTCCCGCCTTGAACTTTTATGTTATGAGAATGGCTTCTTTCATTAAACCTAATGAACGAACCTCTGCTAGCTTCAAATTTTTCTTCTGTATCTTCCTCACTTCTCTCAGCCCTGGCAGAATTGAAGAGAGTTAGCGTCTTGCTCTGGATTAGTTCTTTAAGGGAATGTTGTTGCTGGTTTAATATATACACACCACTAAAATTTTCTCCATACCAGTAATTAGGCTGTTTTGCTTTCTTTTTTGGTTTTGTTTTATTTTGTTTTGTTTGTTTTGTGTTGCTTTCTTATTTATGTGTTTACTATAGTAGCACTTTTCTTTCCCATCAACAACTTTTCCTTTGCATTCACAACTTGGCTGTTTGGTGCATGAAGCCTACATTTTGGCCTATCTCAACTTTCAACATGCCTTCCCCATTAAGCTTAATTATTTATAGCTTTTGATTCATTTCATTTGAACACTCAGAGTTTATTATAGGCTTATTGATTGTCCTAATTTCAGTATCATTTTGCCCCAGGGAATGCAGGGCCTGAAGAGAAGAAAAAATACAGTGGAACAGCTGGTCAGTGGAGCAGTGGATATAGTTCATGGTGCTCAAAATAGCTAGAATAGTAACATCAAAGATCAATGAACCTAGATCATCATAACAGACATAATAATAATAAAGACAATAACAAAGTTTGAAATATTATAATAATTGGCAAAATATGACACTGAAACACGAAATAAACACATTCTACTAGACAAAAACAGCACTTGATATACCTCCCTGATGTAGGGTTGCCACAAACTTTCGATTTGTAAAAAATGAAATGTCTGCAAAGTGCAATAGTGTCAAGGTCAAAAAAATGAGTTATGTCTATATTCTGATATTGCAATCTTCTCTGCTTCTTGATAATTTAAGTACTTTCAAATAGGACTAATGAACTAAGGGGGTTATTATATGGCAGGAAAATATTTAATGGCATTAAGTTGAAGCACAGATCAAGTCAGACAATCCTAGAAGGTGCATGGGTAAATGTATGATGCAATAAGTAAAAAAAAAAAAAGAATTGGCCTTGAATAAAATTTGACAGACATTGATGGACAATGATGGTTGTGTATAGCAAAATAAACCATTATAAGATGCCTCTGCTTAATAGAACTTGTCAAAAAATATAGGAATAATGGATTCCTTTGTCAACTCTCAAGGTATATAAAGAAAGGTGAGGTATTTGCGATATTATTTCAGTCAAATGTCTAATGTACTTGGCTTCTTGCCTGTTGTCTTAAAAGGTAGGTGACTAGATGCCTCAGAAAAGTGTCTTGAATTATTCTGTTTAAAAGTGGGAATAAAGGAATTCTAAGATACTTAAATAGGAAAGAATTTCATGTATACAGAATCTCAGAAAGGATCATGTTGGGTTTTTCTGCAGGTAAATGGTCACTAAGTCAAAGTAACAATTTCCTTCCTCACTATTACTTCCTTCAACTCCACTGCTCCTTTTCAATTTGGTTTAAAGATTATTTTAACTGGAAATTACTCTGACATCATAATACTAACCCTAATTAAATATATAAACTAATCATTCAGACTGTTGGGCATACTTCAGGGAAACTAAGAACCCTTTCCCTCACTTTCATGAAACAAAAAGGACATCATGCCATCTAGAGGCTCCTTTGGGGGAAGACCCATCCAGTTTAATGAGTCACCTGGCTCCACAAGTCATTTCTATCCAACAAACTCTAGGACCTTTCTCTCAAAGGGGCAAACAATAAGAGCCCTAGATTTCCCATGTTCTATTAGAGCCTTTCTTTCTCTCCCTACCCCACAAAAATATCCACATCATGCTGACAGCATTATTATGCAAATACATTCCTTGTCCAAGGGGAGCACTCGGTGGTTTACAATATAAAGTATTTCATCTCCAACTACCTATAAAAGTAAGTGGAAAATAGTACTTCAAAAATTTCTTTGGACATCAACAATTCTAGCTTTGAAAGGTAAGTGTAAGATTCATTGATTTTGTTAAAATAATTTACATTTTTATTTGTTCAGTAAGAAATTAAAAATGAACTCTCACCAACTTTAGCTCTTAACCCTAGTGGTTATTCTGGCCTCAGCCAGAGATGCACCATGTGATGGTCATTCTTGGCACACCCACATGAAGCTTCCCAGAGTCTCTAGGGAACTGGGATGGTCTGCAGCAGCTGAAACCAGAGCTAGGCTTTTATAACTGAGCATATTAAAAGAAGTGTAACTGAGCATATGAAAAAGAAATCTGAAGAGACTGCCTGATACTCAGGTTGAATGGAATGAGGCTTACAGTTCTATGCTCTTTATTCATTATCAAAAATGACCCATATATTGAGAGACATAATATTTGAGTATTTCTGATGCAGGTGGACAAGCATGAATGGATGTCAAAATGGAGAGCTCTAAGAGGACCTTAGGAGTCTAGGAAAAAGGAAGGGAAAGGGAAGAATTAATTGGCATCACATATATTAAATGGTCTAGTCCAGAACTAAGACAGTATCAGATAATGTACGTCCTGCCTTATTTTGAATTTGTTGTGAATGTTTCCTGACATGTGTTGAAAGCCAAATTAGAATTTAAAATTTAATAAAAATGTACCATTAATTTACTTTTATTAAATAAATAGTAGTTTCTTAGCCCTGATGTATGACCAAACATCACTGAACTTTAAAAATACCATTTCTTTTAGTCTAATAACAAAGATATACTGTAGAAACAATTTCCTTCCACAAATTCAAAAACTGAGAGTTTGAGTGATTATGTACAAGTTGATACAGCTGGCCAGTGGAAGGCCCAGGATCTACTTGTCTAAATCTGGTGAATTTTCTGTCAGCAGTTGCAAGTAAGAAGGCATTCACAATGAAAACAGAGCCATCCCCACTGAATTCTCTTTAGTGAGAAAGCAAAGAGCATAAGCTCTACTTCAGTGTCTGGCCTCATTCCTCCCAGCAAAGTATGTTCAGAAGCTGACAAAGAAACTTGTGAAGGATCTAAAAGGTATATCATGGGTGGAATGTCCAAAGAAACTGTGGATGGTGAATTTTAGAAAAGAGAAAGTGGTGAAGGCACCATAGCTGTATTTAAATATTGCAATGTTTGTACATACAAAGAACATGGTTATGACATTAAACTTAAGGGGTTACAATGGATATGATTAAAAACAAACTTTAATAATAGATCAAAGGTAGTAAGCTGGCTGATGCTAGAGTAATTTAAGCATCCTTAATGAAGATCAATCAAAAATGTCTTCAAAGAGATGGAACATATCCTTTAGGCAATGGAAACATCTCACATGGCAGCACATTAAACTGAAGAACATATTCTTTAATGAGCTAAAAGTTCTCAACTATTGGTTCATTATACTTCACAATTCAGTCAAAGAACTCAGGCCCGCCATCAGATGAACTTAATACTTATTCTAAAATTGAAAACTTTATTTTTTAAGAAATTGGGACATTTGAAAGTATTAGTACTGATATTTATTATTTAGGTAAATGTTTAAAACTTCAAGAACTATAATAATATTCTTAGTAGAAATTGTGTTTCTTTGTATATAATAACCAATGACATTGGGTAGAAAATCTCAGTGACATGCTAACATAACTCTTGAAGATTAAAAAAGTTGCAAGTAAGAATATGTAATAGGGGCTCTTTGCCCATAACTCCGTGAACAGGACGCCAGCCACATACACTGAGGCTGGTGGGTTCAAGCCTGGCCCAGACCTGCTAAGGCCCAGGCCATTTTGGTTGACAACTGCAACCTGTTGTGGCAGGCACCTGTAGTCACAGCTATCTAGGAGGCTGAGGCAAAAGAGTTGCTTAAGCCCAAGAATTTGCGGTTGCTGTGAGCTATAACTTCATTGCATTCTACAGAGGGTGACATAGTGAGACTCTGTCTCAAAAAGAAAAAAAGAATATGTAACGGGGAGATACATTTAGAAAAGTAATTGAAGGTAGAAAATAAATCTCCATGCATATCAGGCTCAAGCAGTGGTTCTCAACCTTCCTAATGCCACGGCCCTTTTATACAGTTCCTGTGGGTCACTACCCACAGGTTGAGAACTGCTGGGCTAAAAAGTTTAATATATATTCAACCCAGTAATCCTGAAAATAAGAAATATTGTATTGATAATATTAATAAACATATAAATTATAAAATGCAATAAGAAATATGGTTACAAATATGTAAATAATACTTACATGTACCCCCAAATTAAAATAAGTTAGATTATTTGAGTTCCTATTATAGTTAAGCATTTCTGGGCGATTCTCTTTTAAGTTGTAAAATAATATGCAAAACATTAAAAGAAAATATAGGAAAGGAATTTTTAAATTTGTAAAATTTACCTAAAGTGCATGACTGAAATACTTGCATCCCTGAAATTTCATTGACTATATCCATTAAATGTTATACTTCTTGACAGAAATTATTTTCACACTTCTATTTTCTTATTCTGATAAATACAACTTTTGCTAATTTTCACTGAATCTTTAATATGCTCTGAAATTATTGTGTGGAACTGCAGTGATTTCTCTGTGTCTTCTCTTATACTTTATCATTAATTCTGCCTTGTTGAGATGGTCTTGAGTTTGTCATGAGATAAGGGTAAACCATGAACAATGTACTAAGCTCCTTAATGAAAATGTAGGCCAGAATGCAACAGAACAATGATCATAGGGGGTACTTTGATTTAGCATTTTTATTATTGCAAATCATGGGGTTTTGCTTACCTTGAAGCACAGAACATAATTCTTGTTAATCATTGCCTAAAGAAAAATCCTCACTAATGGGATTATTTTTAAATTTATCGTATATTGATATGTTTTCCTCTTTATCTTGCTCTAATTTGTGGAATTACTAGTTCTTTTCTCCTTATTTGATTTATTTTATTTTAAAATTAACGTAATAGTAAAAGCATATTTTTGGTAAACAGCTGTCTGAAGATTAATGCAGGTATAGAAGTATATAACTACCAACACAGAATATGGAACAGTCACATCACTCCAAAAAACTTTGTATCACCCCTTTGTGGTCTCACTCTGTTCATCTTGCACCTATTCTCCATCTGTTTGTTTTTGTATTTTGGAGAATGTCATGTTAATGAAATAACTCAGTAAGTAGCCTTTGGAATCTGGCTTCTTTTACTCACGATAATGACTTGGAAATTCATTCAAACTAGTTAAGACTTTGTCAGATTTGTGATATGCAAATATCTTTTCCCATTCTGAAGTTTGTCTATTTTTTTAAATTGTTGTGCCCTTAGCTGTGCAGAGGGCACAGCTTTTTAGCTTAATTAAGTCCCATTTTGTTGTTGTTACAATTGCTGCTGAAGTCATCTTCAAAAAATCTTTCCCCAGTCTAACATCCTCAAGTGTTTTTTCCCACAATTTGTACTAATATTTTTTCTTTCATGTCTTAGATTTAAAACTTTTATCCATCTTGAATCAATTTTTCTAAGTAGGGAAATGTGCAGGTTCAGCTTTAGTCTTTTACATGTGGTTATCTAGTTCTCCCAGCATCATTTATTCAATAGAGATTATTTTTCCCAGTATATGCTTTTGTTTGGTTTATCAAAGATCAGATGCTATAAAAGACTGGTTTCATCAACTGGTTTTCTATTCAGTTCCATATGTCTATGTGTCCATTTTTGTGCCAATACCATGTTGTTTTGATCACTGTGGACTTGCAATATAACCTGAAGTCTGTTAGAGTGATGCCCTTGGTGTTGTTTTTATTACTAAAAATTGCCTTGGCTATATGGGTTTTTTCCTAGTTCCATACAAAGTGAAGTACTATTTTTTCAATGTACTAGTACTAGTACTAGTTCTTCAATGTATGATGCTGATATTTTAATGAAGATTGCATTGAATCTGTAAATTGCTTTTGGTAGAATAGACATTTTGACAATGTTGGTTCTTCCCAGCCAACAGCATGGTATGTTCTTCCATTTGTTAATGTCTGCTAATATATCTTTTCTTAGAGTTTCATAATTCTCTTTGTAGAGGTCCTTCATCCCCATTGTTAGGTATATTCCTAAGTATTTCATTTTCTTTGAAGCAACTGTGAAGGGAATTGTTTCCTTAAGTAGCTTCTCAACTTGGCTGTTGTTGGCATGTACAAAGACTACTGATTCATGGACATTGATTTTATACCCTGAGACATTACTGTATTTCTTGATAACTTCCAGGAGACTGGTGGTTGAGTCTCTGGGGTCCTCTATGTATAAGATCATATCATCAGCAAACAGAAACAATTTGACTTTCTCTGCCCCTATTTGGATGCTCTTTATATCCTTCTCTTGCGTTATTGCATTGGCTAGAACATTCAGGATGATGTTGAATAGTAGTGGCGATACTGGACATCCTTGTCTGGTTCCAGTTCTAAGTGGAAAATCTTTCAGTTTTACTCCACTCAGTGTGATAATAGCTGGAGAGTTTGTTATAGATGGCTTCAATCAGTTTAAGAAATGCCCCACTTATGCCCATATTTTTTAACTGCTCTTATTAGAAAAGGATGCCAAATTTTGTCAAATGCTTTTCCTTCATCTATTGAGAGGATTATATGGTCCTTGTTTTTGCTCCTATTGATATGTCGAATTATATTTATGGATTTGCATATGTTAAACCAACCTTGCATCCCTGGGATAAAGCCTATTTGATTGTGATATATAATTTTTTTAATGTGTAGCTGTAATCTATCAGCTAAGATTTTATTGAGTATTGTTGCATCAATACTAATTAGTAATATTGTTCTGTAGTTCTACTTTTTAGTTTGATTCTCTCCTGGTTTTGGTGTCAGGATGATGTTTGCTTCATAGAATGAGTTGGAGAAGATTCCTTCCCCCTCAGTGTTTTGGAAAAGGTTCTGCATTATAGGTACAAGCTCTTCTTTGAAGATTTCATAGAATTCAAAACTAAAAATAGAATTTACCATATAATTCAGCAATTTCACTTCTGTATTTGTATTCAAGGAATTGGAATCAGTATATCAAATAAATGTCAGAACTCCTATGTTCTCTGTGGCATTATACACAATGGCCAACGTATGGAAACAATCAGAATACCTATTCATTATAGGTTAATGAATTTTTAAAATGTAGTATAGATATACAACAAAATATCTTTCAGCCTTTTAAAAGCAGGAAATTTTGTCAGTGGTGACAACATGGATGGACTTAGAGAACATCATGTTAAATGAATTCAGGCAATGATATTGCTTATATGTGAAATCTAAATATAAATTAAACTCATAGAATTAGGGAGTAGAATGCGGTTATCAGAGTTGGAGGGAAGAGGTGTAAAGGGAAAGGGAAGATGTTGGTCGAAGTGTACAAAGTTCAACTTAGACATGAAGAATACGTTCTGGTAATCTGCTACACAGGTGATGACTTATAGTGATCAAGAATGTATATTACAAACACCTAAAGGCAAGAGTTTTAAACGTCCTCACTATAAAGAAATGATACATTTTTGAGATAATGGGTATATTAATTGCCTGATTTTTAATATATCTTGTATCAAAACATCAAATTGTGCTACAGATAAATAAATAAAATTATCATTGTCAATTAAAAATAAAATAATTCTTAAAAAGAAATTTATATACAGGAGGGTGGTGCTTGTGCCTCAAAGGAGTAAGGCGCTGGCCCCACATGCCAGACATGGCAGGTTCAAACCCAGCCC
>NW_003852396.1:36725305-36761434 GCF_000181295.1 Otolemur garnettii
AAGGCACATAAAAACATGTTTAGAGGACATAAACTATAAACTTCTGGGCAAAAAATACCAAATGTCCAATAGTTGACATGTGTGATGATAGCCAGACTTGAGAGTAATATATATTTTGAATTTCAAACATGATTTCTAACCTGCATCTATAATTTTTATTAATAAAATGATAATTATTTAAAATTTAAAAATTTGTTTTTTACTTCTTATATTATCACATGAATTAATAATGTCTTCATTTTCTTTCTTCTCTAAGGCCTGGTTTCTTGGGACAGAGAAACTAAATTTTATTCTCCTCTCATTCCCCAGACCCTATTAATTACTCTAACAATGCATTCATTCAGGGTACAAATTTTTCTTCAGCATATTTCACGATGTATTTGCAGTATAGGGAAAGGATGCAGTTATTGAAGAGAATATGTACTAGCTGAGGAGAGTGAAAATTGAAAAAAATCAAACAACAGAAATCATAACCAAGTAGAAAGCAAGGCCATCTAGACATTTTCAAAAGCTGATGTCTGAAACACAAATAAAGGTTACTTATTCTATTTTCCATTGAGGAGTCAGAGAAGATTTGGAGAGAAATAAATTTTGAAGGATAAGTAGAAGTCACTCAGGATAGTGATGGCGGGAGGTGGGAGCCGTGCAATGGAGAAAAAGAGGAGCATAGGCTAGAAAAAGTACAGTGCATCATGAAGACTCTACATAGTAAGAAGACTGAGGCAGTGTGAGTGGTGGATGGAAACATCCTGAGAGACAAGCAGAGAGTCATATGCATGGAACAGAGCAGAATCCTTACCATTTGTTATCCTAATAGAATCCCTTTGGCATCCTTTGCTTTTTGTTAAGCAAGATATCACCCAGGCAAATGTATCATGAATTACAGGCAGTCGCCATGTTACAAACGAGAGTTTCTGTACATTTGTTCTTAAGTTGAATCTGTATGTAATTTGGAACAGGCACATTTACCTATTACCTGTAACATCCATTCATCAGTGTGAGCTGTGCGTAAGTCAGATGTTTATAACCTGGGGACAGCCTGTATAAGAGGACAAGAATGAAGGCAGGGAGGGAAACAGAAAAAGAGAAAAAGTAACTAGGGCCTTGGTGAAACTATGGAAACTGGGAATTGTAAAAAGGAGACAAAGAGATAAAATTGGGAGCTAAGTTGTAGGTAAAACCAACAGTATTTTGTTGGATGTGGCACAATAAGGGGAAGAAGGCTATGGAAGCTCAGAAGTCACAGACTTGAGAGACTGGGTGGATCGTGGTGTCATTCCCCAGATGCAAAATACAAGAGGAAACATCTGAAACATTCATTATTTTTCAGAGTTCAAAGTTATTCTGCAGAAAGTACTTATATTTTAATGAAAATTAGCATTTAAATGAAGTAACATCAAAATTACCTTTTATTATTCTGTAGTATTCGGCTTTTTAAAAATATCGAATGCTTGCAAAATTTCTGATGATTACATGACTTTGTACTTGCATCTGAAACTTCTATATATTACAGGTTTCTCATTTTCTATTATTTTATATTCAGAATATCATCAGGGTACAAATGTTTTTTGTTTTTGTTTTTGTTTTTTTTAAAATATGAAACGCTTCACAAATTTGCATGTCATCCTTGTTCAGGGCTCATGCTAATCTTCTCTGTATCATTCCAATTTTAGTTTATGTGTTGCTAAAGCAAGCACCAGAGTACAAATGTTTTTAGCTACATGAATTGCCTTTGGACACTTTGAGTACCAGTTATAAATGTGTTCATCTCCCAGATACTGTGTATTGTACCCATTAGTTATGAATTTCCCCATTCACTCCGCATCACCTGCTTGATTTGAATTGAGATTTACTTCCATGTGGACATGAATGTTGATTGATTAGTTCCAATTTAATAGTGAGAACATGAAAAAAAAATACAAGAGAAGAAGTTAAAGTAAAGAGTGAAATTGGTGTGTGGAAGGCTGAAGTTGAGGTATTTGTAGGATTTCCAGCTGGAGCCTCCCATAGATCATTGGAACTATGGATCTGTACCTTAGCTAGGAGTCCAGGTGTGAGAAGCATTTTTCTGTAAATATTAAATGAAGAAAAGAATATAACTGAGGTTCCAGGTAGTGAAGTAGAAACATTCTCTGCTTATGTAGAGAAAAAAGCAGAAAATGAAAAACAGTCCTGTAGAGCCTCACTATTCACAGCTTAGACTGGGAATAAAGTGACCGTGAATGAAGCTGAGGAATAATCAAAGAAATCCAGGTATTTGTGAAATGAAAGCAGATAATAAATGAATATACACATTTCTTTCAACAGAAATGATTCACAGAGGACATGGAAGTTGGAAACCACACCACTGTAAAAGAGTTCATCATTTTGGGGTTATCTAAGGATCCTATACTTTGTGTCATCTTCTTTGTTATATTTCTAGGAATCTACATTGTCACCTTGATAGGCAACATCAGCATAATCACTTTAATAAGAAGCTATTCCCAGCTTCACACGCCCATGTACCTGTTCCTCAGCCATTTGGCTTTTGTGGACATCTGGTTCTCCACTTCAATCACACCTATAATGCTTATAGGATTACTTAGACAGGGAGTGGCCCTCTCCGTCACTGGCTGTGAAGCTCAACTCTGTATTGGGGTCATGTTTGGCACAACCGAGTGCTTCCTGCTGGCCACCATGGCATATGATCGCTATGTGGCCATCTGCTCACCCCTTCTATACCTCACTCAAATGTCCTCCAGAATCTGCACCCTCTTACTGGTGGCTTCCTACCTCGGAGGATGTGTGAATGCTTGGACATTTGCTAGTTGTTTATTAACTTTATCTTTCTGGGGAGCAAATCAGATAGATCATTTCTTCTGTGATTTCACACCTTTGTTAAAACTTTCCTGCTCAGATATCTCCGTCATTGAAATTATCCCTTCCATTTCCTCGGGCTCCATCATCGTGGTCACTGTGTTTGTCATAGCCGTCTCCTACATCTACATCCTCACCACCATCCTGAAGATGCGCTCCAGGGAAGGGCGCCACAAGGCCTTCTCCACCTGCACCTCCCACCTCACTGCAGTCACTCTCTACTATGGAACTATCACCTTCATTTACGTGATGCCCAAGTCCAGCTACTCAACCGACCAGAACAAGGTGGTGTCTGTGTTCTACACGGTGGTGATCCCCATGTTGAACCCCCTCATCTACAGTCTCAGGAACAGAGACGTAAAGGAGGCTTTAAGAAAGGCAATTGTCAGAATATATTCTTAGTATCCATTCTCAGCACATAAGATGACCTGTCAAGTTTTGATTTATTGCTATCACACTTAGGACCTACCAAATACTGGTGAGCTAATTGCTTAAAATAAAGTCACATTTTGGTTCTACTTTTCTCTTTTAAACATTTGTAAACCAGTTGCAAGACACCTGACATCACCAAGAAAATTAGTAGTGTTCATTCAACTATTCAAGGAATTCCTGTAGTTATCAAGCATCTTTCCTTGGTTTACTTATTTTGTAAACAATAATTTCCCCTTACTCTGTGCCAGGTCCTGTTGTAACATTGTTGCATAAATAAACTCATTCATTCCTTACAACACCATATGAGGTGTTACCATGATTTCTATTTCACAAATAAATCATCCTGACATGGAGACACAATGTGGAATGCCCACAGTCATATAGTTAAGAAGAGGTGTGATTGTATTTGAACGCAAAATTCCAGTTCTAGAACCATTGTTTTTCCCCACTTAATTTTCACAGCAATATTATGTTTTGGGTATTATAAATTTCCCTTAACTTATAATTGAAAAATATGAGTCTTAGAGAGATATGGTAGTTTGTCCAGACTGATGTGAAATCAAGTCCTCTGTTTCTAAGGTCCATGAACTTAACCTAAATCAAACCAATTAGTCAAATAACATCAGTGCTTCTACTAAGCTAGGGAGTTTGGGGCAGGGGGGAATACCAAGCCCAACCTGCAACTTTAAAATACTGGCACAAAGTTGCAGTTTGGGCTTGATAATTCCAAGCCCAAGGTGGTACAGTCTGTACCCAAGTGGTACCAAGGTGGTACAGTCTGTTTAAAATACTATAAGGTAAGGACTTAAAATCTGGATTGATTTCCTTCTTTTAAGAAATCAGTTCTTAACACCACGATCACATGATTTAGCTGGAAGTTCATCCATAGTTTAACACATGTTAAAGAAAATAGGCCCATGTGGCCTGTTGTAATCTTTATTTGTGGCAATTACAAATGATGTCCTTTAATTCTAAGTTTTGCAATTAATGTGTTAACAATGATCTTCATTCCTTAGGTATGAATATATAAAGAAATGAGATCCTGTTAAAAGAAACAAAACTAGAAATGTTATCACAAGCCTTATTAACTAAATGTCTTTCCTGAGGGATGACCTTTCATTTACATCATCACTATGAGACTAGAAAGGGTGAGAATAGATTTGCTGGAATTCAGGAGTTCCCAGTTCAAAGTAAATACCAATACATCTGTTTATGGCATTTGGACACAAGACTTAGGAGTCCAATCACCTCAGTGTATTGGGGAAAGAAAAAGGAGGGTTGAGATACATAAGAAAAATAATTTTAGACAGGTATTGTGGCAGGCGCCTGTAGTCCCAGCTACTTGGGAGGCTAAGGCAAGAGAATCGCCTAAGCCCAAGAGCTGGAGGTTGCTGAGAGCTGTGACACCAAAGCACTCAACCACGGGTGACAAAGTGAAACTCTGTCTCTAAAAAAATTAATAATAATAATGATAATTTTAACAAAATTAGAAATCTTGAAAATATACTATTAAGTGAAAATGTAGAGTTTCTATGACACTTCAAATTTTAAGTGGAAAATAGGATTTTACACACTTTATGTTTTTAGTTTCTCTTATTTTAATACTTTATAAGAAGAAAACATTGAAGTAAAGAAAACTAAATTATATATACAAAGGACTTGACAAATACTAGGACACTCAGAACCATGTAGATGTCCTCCTGAAAACAAGCAGAACACAATTGTTTGAATTTCCCCTTTGAGCAATTGGAAAGTATATTCCCCTTTCCATTTATGGACAGCAGAACTGTAGCCCCATTTAAATCCCTGTGAGCTTGGCACGACCCTCCTACCTTTTAGTGATGCGTCTTGCACATTAGAGGAGTATAGAATCCAAGGTATTTTTTTTCCAATGTTGTTATAAATGTTCCAGTTCATTGTAATTGTTTCCTGAGCATATTAAGTGTCATAGTTTGATCTGATACAAAAATTAGTCATTGTCTGGAAGTAGTTTGATATTTACAGTATGTGTGAGTACTATGCCCAAAGGATGAGCACTTGTCTCAATCAGGTTTGTAAAATAACACTTCCTAGGGAATAAAGCTCTTTTCCTTGGCTCACAAATAATATCCCACTTATGTTCACTTAATAATCTAAGCCCAAAGTGTCTAAGTTATCCTCAGCTCCATCTCTTATTCTTAAAATCCCACACTAATTAATTGGCAAGTTTATTTTGGTCCTTTATCTCAGCTACATTTGAGTTGCTCAATTTCTCAACTATGCTGCAGACTTAGCCCAATGGACCATGATCTCAGATCTTGACTATTAACTCTTCTCATTGATGCCTTGATCTCACTATTTCCTTTTATATTTTATAATTAATTTTCCATACAACAACAGAAGTGTTCCATTCATATGAAATGTCCTTACAGTGACAGAAAGTACATTAATCATTGTTTATGGCTACGGGGAATGGAAACGTGGGGGGATATTAAAGGATATAATATTTTCTTTGGTGATTATTAAAATCTTCTAAAATTGACTGTGGTGAAGCTTGCAAACATCTGTGAATATACTAATAAAATTAACTTAAACATTTTACTATGTGAATTGTATGATATGTGAGTTGTACCTCATTAAGGTTCCTAAAAAAAAAACATTGTGGTCTTCCTATGTGGCAAATTATAATCTTTTGAGATAGACAAAATCCACACCCATATATATTTTACAGATAACTCTTTCTCTGGAGGCCTGTAAGACTTCTGTGAGAAAGCTGCCTCACAATTTTATATGCCTTCTTTCTTTCTTTCTTTCTTTTTTTAAGAGGGGATCTTTAAATCATGTCATTCAGATTCTTGGAAGTATTTAGACTAGCTGAAAGGGACAATGAGGCCTTAGATTATTCTGCAGTCTTAACAGAGGATCTAATAGTCCCAACTAGGATTTGATGTTTGACCTGAAATCATTTCCTACTTTTAGAATCTTTTTGTGGAAGGTACCGGGGATAAAAAATAGCCTTATTTTCAAAATCAGCAAGATCTGGCTCCTTTATATTTTTCTAAATTTTTCTTAAAAATATAGTTTTAGTTCACAGCTTTCTGGCTATATTTTATCATAGGCAGCTGCAGGAAGCTGGGTAGCACTTTAAACATTCTTCCTGACAATCTTCCTAGCCAATTCCAAAGCACATTTAGATACCCTTTCTATTGTCCATCTTATCACAGATGACAATATTGTCAAACTCAGAAAATGTCTTCTTTTTGTCCTTGCTTAAAAATATTTTCCTTACTGTTTTTCAAACCGTTACCATCAATTATTATTGAATACAGAGATTTGTTAACTCAGAAGAAAATTAGGGTTGGGCATATAAATTTGGGATTGAGCAATACTTGAGTAGTGCTGTGGTTTTAATGTGTCCTTTCCAACATTCAGGTTTGGATACCTCTCACCTCTCAAAGACCCCACCTCTCAATACTGTCACAAGTTTCTCAGTGTGATAGTTTTGAGAGATGGGGTCTTTGAGAAGTGATCTGGTATTTAAAGCTCCTCTCTGATGAATGGGATTGGGTGCCTGTAGAAAGGCATGCCAGAAGGAATTCACCCCCTCTGGCTTTTCCTCCTTTGGCCATGTGAGGACACAGTCTTCTTCCCCTCCAGATGATGTAGCCCTCACCAAACACCAAATGCTGGTGCCTTAATCTTAGACTTCCAGTTTCCAGAATTGTAAAAAATAAATTTCTGTGAAATTGCCCAGTCTTCTGTACTATTCTAGTATAACAACACTTTTAAAAATAGAATAAGATAAACAATATCTAAATTCATGAAATGGCACCAGATTATAGGTGGTTGTAAATGTAAGATTATATAGAATAGACCATGAGATAGTCCAACGTTTAAAGGGCTGGTAGAGTTTCAAACTCCAGCAAAGATGAGATAAATTTTCAAGAAATGTAGACAGAAACCCAAACCAGAAATGTGAGACTGCACACGTCAACAACCAAAAGATGCAAGAAAAGAGAGGGTGAGTACATGTTTTATGCTTCTAGGATTTAGCAACATGGTGACTGCAAGTAATTTAGTAAGAGCAGTTTCAGAGTGGTGATACTGAGGCCAGATGAGAATACATGATACATGTTTATAACTGTAGGTACAAAATAATTTCAGCAAAAGGGTAGGCAGGCTGTGAGGCAGGAAAGAGAGAAGAATAGTTCAGGAAGAACCCTTTTAGGGTCATTGGGTAAGTATAGGAGAATAGAGAGTTATAATGCTGGAAAACTAATCTGGTTATATTGAGGAATTTTTTAAAAATCTACCTAAAAGTTTAGACTTGAACTTGAATGCATTAAGTTCTACCTGGTGTTTATACTGTATTGATGATCAAATCAAATATATTTACGGCATAATTTTAATTTTGTAAGAAGAAAAATATGCTTTGCCAAAAAAAGTATAGGAAAATAAACACTGAGGTATTAGCAAGAAATAAATTGTTGAAAATAGTATGTCATCCTGATTATCTGAAGGAAATCCATGACTCCTTCAATCTGAATAATTGAGGGGAATATGATAAAAGGACAATATACAAATTTGAAGGCAGAGTTTAAGAAAAGCTTCAAGGGTAATGCTGTAGAAAAGGGCTCATACATCAGCTCAACACCTGAAGGAGAAAGAATTATGAGCGATTATTAGAACCTGGAGCCATGGGATGAGAGGACCTCCTTTCAGGACCTGTGGCATATGGTGAAGGGTCACAACCCATTAACATGACCCAGATGGAAATGAGCCAGAGAAGTACCCATACCTCAGTTTCTGCCAGCATCTCCCACTGATAAATTAAACCAGAAGTCAAAAGTAAGAAACTCTTATTGATCCAGCTCACATAGGCCAGCCTCTTGAGATTACATCAAGGTAGAAAATGGGCCTGGGAAGAAAAACAAGAGATATCCAGCACTCTAAATTATTGTTATGTTATTAATTTCCATGTATTTTAAAAATTTACATAAAATGTGAATTACTTTTGTAATGCTAAAAATATTTTCAAGTTCTAAGACTAATGATTAGGCTAGAAGCAGGAAGCATGTGTCTCCACCTGTCACAGATGTTCCAGTGGGGTTATACAACCAAAATTTAAATACTATCAGAAGTGGCAGTGAAAATGAAAAGGAGGTATAGTACTGGAAAGACACTACAGAAGTGTGTTTCAGGAATTCTTGAGGGTAAAATAACTAAGGGAAAGAGGTGTCTAACAATAATTTGACACATTAGGTAACTGGAAAAAATAACCGCACTCAGTGTTCAACATAGACATTCCTGATGCTATCTCACTATCTTACAGAATATTGCAAAGTGTTCAATCAAAGTTGATTATAAGAAATATTCTGGTTTCAATTTTTTCTGAAGCATCTACTTTCTTTATATATTCAGACCTACGGACCTATAATTGTTGTTAACACATTAATTGCCATGCCTAGAATTAAAGGAAACTATTTGTAGTTGCTAAAAATAAAGATTACAATAGGCCACATGGTACTATTTTTTAACATATGTTAAAATATGGATAAACTTCCCTAAATCATGTAGAAATGGTGTTAAGAACTGATTTCTATAAAGAAGGAAATCAATCTAGATTTTCAGTCCTCACTTTGTTCCAGAGTCTGTACAATTTAGACTGCCATGGGGTAGAGTCTGTTTAAAATACTGGCATAAAGTTGCAGTTTAGGCTTGATAATTCCCCCCAAAATTCCCTAGCTTAGTAGAAGCACTGATGTCACGGTACTGATTAAAGTGGTTTGATTTAAGTTTGTGGACCCTAGAAACAGAGGACTTGATTTCACGTCAATCTGAACAAACTATGATAACTCTCTAAGACTCAGATTTCTCAATTACAAATTAAGGGAAATTTATAATACCCAAAACATAATATTGCTGTGAAAATTAAGTGGGGAAAAACAATGTTTCTGGAATTGAAATTTTGAGTTCAAATATAAACACACCTTTTCTTAATTATATGACTGTGGGCATTCGACATATGTCTCCATGTCAAGATGATTTATTTGTGACATAGAAATCATGGTAACACTTCAAAGGGGGTTGTGAGGAATGAATGAGTTTATTTATGCAACAATGTTACAACATGGCTTGGCAAAAAGTAAGGGAAAATTATTGTTTACAAAATAACTTAAACTGAGGAAAGGTGCTTGGTAACTACAGGAATTCATTGAATAGTGAAAATATTACTAATTTTCTTGGTGATGTCAGGTGTCTTGCAACTGGTTTACAAATGTTTAAAAGAGAAAGGTAGAACTAAAATATGACTTTATTTTAAGCAATTAGTTCACCAGTATTTGGTAGGTCCTAAGTGTGATAGTAATAAATCAAAACTTGACAGGTCATCTTATGTGCTGAGAATGGATACTAAGAATATATTCTGACAATTGCCTTTCTTAAAGCCTCCTTTACGTCTCTGTTCCTGAGACTGTAGATGAGGGGATTCAACATGGGAATCACCACCGTGTAGAACACAGACACCACCTTGTTCTGGTCGGTTGAGTAGCTGGACTTGGGCATCACGTAAATGAAGGTGATAGTTCCATAGTAGAGAGTGACCGCAGTGAGGTGGGA
This sequence comes from Otolemur garnettii, assembly GCF_000181295.1. NCBI lineage: Eukaryota > Metazoa > Chordata > Mammalia > Primates > Galagidae > Otolemur > Otolemur garnettii. The sequence continues at coordinate 36,735,191 of NW_003852396.1, forward strand.
GGTGCAGGTGGAGAAGGCCTTGTGGCGCCCCTCCCTGGAGCGCATCTTCAGGATGGTGGTGAGGATGTAGATGTAGGAGACGGCTATGACAAACACAGTGACCACGATGATGGAGCCCGAGGAAATGGAAGGGATAATTTCAATAATGGAGATATCTGAGCAGGAAAGTTTTAACAAAGGCGTGAAATCACAGAAGAAATGATCTATCTGATTCGGTCCCCAGAAGGATAAACTCAATAAACAACTGGTAAATGTCCAAGCATTCACACATCCCCCGAGGTAGGAAGCTGCCACTAAGGGGATGCAGACTCTGGAGGACATTTGGGTGGAGTACAGAAGGGGTGAGCAGATGGCCACATAGCGATCATATGCCATGGTGGCCAGCAGGAAGCACTCAGTCGTGCCAAACATGACCATAGAGTAGAGTTGAGCTTCACAGCCAGTGACGGAGAGGGCCACTCCCTGTCTAAGGAATCCTGTAAGCATCGTAGGTGTGACTGATGTGGAGAGCCAGATGTCCACAAAAGCCAAATGGCTGAGGAACAGGTACATGGGCGTGTGAAGCTGGGAATAGCTTCTTATTAAAGTGATTATGCTGATGTTGCCTATCAAGGTGACAATGTAGATTCCTAGAAATATAACAAAGAAGATGACACAAAGTATAGGATCCTTAGATAACCCCAAAATGATGAACTCTGTTACAATGGTGTGGTTTCCAACTTCCATGTCCTCTGTGAATCATTTCTGTTGAGAGAAATGTGTATATTCATTTATTATCTGCTTTCATTTCACAAATACCTGGATTTCTTTGGTTATTCCTCAGCCTCATTCATGATGACTTTATTCCCAGTCTAAGTTATAAATAGTGAGGCTCTACAGGACTGTTTTTGATTTTCTGCTTTTTTCTCTACATAAGCAGAGAATATTTCTACTTCACTACCTGGAACCTCAGTTATATTCTTTTCTTCATTCAATACTTACAGAAAAATGCTTCTCACACCCGGACTCCTAGCTAAGGTACAGATCCATAGTTCCAATGTTCTATGGGAGCCTCCACTTAGAAATCCTACAAATACCTCAACTTCATCCTTCCACACACCAAATTCATTCTTTTCTTTAACAACTCATCTTGTATTTTGCATCTGGGGAATGAAACCATAATCTACCCAGTCTCTCAATTCTGTGACTTCTGAGCTTCCATAGCCTTCTTCCCCTTATTGTGCTATATCCAACAAAATACTATTGGTTTTACCTACAACTTAGCTCCCAATTTTATTTCTTTACCTCCTTTTTATGATTCCAGTTTCCATAGTTTCATCAAGGCCCTAGTTACTTTTTCTCTTTTTCTGTTTCCCTCCCTGCCTTCGTTCTTGTCCTCTTATACAGGCAGTCCCCAGGTTACAAACATCTGACTTACATGCAGCTCACATTGATGAACGGATATTACAGATAATAGGTAAATGTGCTTTTTCCAAATTACATACAAATTCAACTTAAGAATAAACCTACAGAACCTCTATTGTTTGTAACCTGGCAACTGCCTGTAATTCACGATACATTAACCTGGGTGATAGCTTGCTTAACAAAAAGCAGAGGGTGCCAAAGGATTCTATTAAGATGACAAATGGTAAGAATTCAGCTCTGTTCCATGCATATGACTCTCTGCTTGACTCTCAGAATGTTTCCATCCACCACTCACGCTGCCTCAGTCTTCTTGAACTATGTAGAGTCTTCATGATGCACTGTACTTTTTCTAGTCTTTGCTCCTCTTTTTCTCCATTGGATGGCTCCCACCTCCCACCATCACTATCTTGAGTGACTTTTACTTATCCTTCAAGAATTTATTTCTCTCCAAAGCCCTCTTTGGAGGTAACCTTAATTTCTTTTATAAACATCAACTTTTGCAAATATTCAGATTGCTATGGTTTAAACTAAGTTGTCATTTTTATTATTTGAATTTTTTACTTTTCACTTTTTTTAATTAGTACTTATCTCTTTAATACCTGTACTCTTGCTCTATGTTGCAAATGCCTAGTGAAATATGCTGAACAGAAACATTTTTCCCATGGATGAATGCACGATTATAGAGTAATGAATTGGCTTTGGGGAATGAGAGAGGAATAAAATTTAGTTTCTCTGTTGAAAGAAACCAGATCTCAAAGAGAAGAAAGAAAATGAAGATATTATTAGTTCACATAATAGAATTTTAAGAAAAATGGCTTATTATATTAATTTCCAAATAAAAACTTTAAAAGGAGATTGGAAAAAACACTTGAAAATTCAAAATATATATTACTCTCATGTCTGGCTACCATCACACATGTCAACTATCAGAAATTTGGTACTTTTTCCCAGGAATTTATCTGCTACAGATAATTTTTTGTGTGCCTTTTATCACATTCACATAATTATTTTTTTAAGTTTTATTTTAGGGCAGCACCTTGGCTCAGTGAGTAGGGCACCAGCCTCATATATTGAGGGTGGTAGGTTCAAACCCGGCTCCGGCCAAACTGTAACCAAAAATAGACGGGTGTTGTGGCAGGCGCCTATGGTCCCAGCTACTCAGGAGGCTGAGGCAAGAGAATCACCTAAGCCCAAGAGCTGGAGGTTGCTGTGAGCTGTGATGCCACTGAATTCTACTGAGGGCAACAAAGTGAGACTCTGTCTCTAAAAAAAAAAAAAAAGAAGAAAAAGGTTTTACTTTATATTTAATTAACAAATCATAATTTTATACATTTTTAGTAAAATGTGATGTTTTGATACATGCATATATTAAAAATTATCAAATCAGGCAAATGAATGTATCCATTACGTCAAAAAGATACCATTTCTTTGTGGTGAGAACATTTAAAACCTTGCTTTACCTACTTTGAAATGTACAATACATTATTAATAACTATGAATCTTCATGCTGTGTAACAGATTACCAAAACATATTCTTTCTGTCAACTGAAACTTTGCATCATTTGATCAACATCTTCCCTTTCTCTGTACACTCCCATCCTCCACCCTAGCCTCCGATAAGCATCATTCTACTCTTTACTTCTGTGAGTTCACATTATATTTAGATTTCACATATAAGTGAGATAATTGGCTTATTTCACTTAACATAATGTCCTCTAGGTCCGTCCATGTTGTCACAACTGACAAAATTTCCTGCTTTAAAAAGATTGAATAGCATTCCATTGCATATCTATGCCACATTTAAAAAATTCATTAATCTGTAAATAGGTACTTTGGTTGTTTCCTTACCTTGGCTATTGTGACTAATGCTGCAGGGAACATGGGAGTTCAGACATCTCTTTGATATACTGATTGCAATTCCTTTGGATATATATCCAGAAGTGAAATTGTTGGATCGTATGGTAATTCTATTTTTAGTTTTAAAGAATCTCCATAATGTTTTCTATAATGGTCGTACTAACTTAAAATAACACCAACAGGGTACAGTGTTCTCTACTCTCCACAACTTGTCAACACTAGCTATCTTTCATCTTTTTTATAATAGCCAGACTAATGAGTGTTAAGTAATAGCTGATTTTGGTGTTAATTTGCATTTCTCTGATGATTAGAGATAGTGAGAATTTTTTTTTATATATCTCTTGGCCATTTGTGGCCCTTTGCCCATTTTTAATAGGGTTATTGGTTTTCTTGTTATTAAGAAATTTGGATTCCTTACCTGATGTATAATATGGAAATATATTCTCCCAATATGTAGACTGTTACCTTTGCTATGCAAAATCTTTTTAGTTACATGCAATCCCATTTGTCTCTTTTTGCTTTCATTATCTGTGCTTTTAGGTTATGTCTAAGAAAGCCCATTCCAACGTCAGCAATATCATGGAGATTTTCTGCTCTATTTTCTTCTAGGAGTTTTACAGTTACAGGTCTTATGTTTAAGTCTTTAATCCATTTTGAATTGAATCTTGTATAAAGGGTGAAATGAAGGGGCCAATGTCATTCTTCTGCATGTGAATATCCAGGTTTCTGACCACCATTTCTTGAAGAGACTTTTTCTCATTGTTTATTCTTAGCACCTTTGCTGAAAATCAATTGACTATAGGTTTGTGGATTTATTTCCACACTCCCTATTCTACTCTACTGGTCAATGTGTTAGTTGTTATGCCACTTCCATGCTGTTTTGATTACTATGGTTTTGTAAATTCTGGTAATTTGAAGATTCCAGCTTTGTTCTGTTTTGCTCAAGACTCATAGTCAAGGTCTTCTGTGGTTCCATACAAATTTTAGGGTTATTTTTTTCTATTTCTGTTAATAATAATATCAGAAGCTTGATAGGGATCACACTGAATCTATAGATCACTTTGGACAGTTTAAACATTTTAACAATATTAATTCTTCCAGCCCATAAACATGGGATCTCTTTCCATTTATTTGTGTTATCTTCAGTTTATTCTGTTAGTGTTTTCTAGTTTTTAGTATGTAGATCCTTTGATAAATTTACTTCAAATGACTTTTTATGCTACTATAAGTGAGATTGTCTTCATTATTTTTTCAGATAGTACACTGTTGATCTTTTAAAAGTCTACTGATTTTTGCTGGGCATGTTGGTTCACACCTATAATCCTAGCACTCTGGGAGGCCAAGGCAGGTGGCTTGTCTTAGCTCAGAGTTCAAGACCAGCCTGAGCCCCATCTCTACTAAAAATAGAAAACTTAGCTGGGCAGTCCCAGCTACTTTGGAGGCTGAGGCAAGAGGATCTCTTGAGCCTACGAGTTTGAGGTGGCTATGAGCTATGATGATGCCAGGGCACTTAACCGCAGGGCCAAGGCTGCAGAGTGAGCCTTTCTAAAAAAAAAAAAAAAAAAAAAGTCATAAACCATAATCAAATGGGATTTATCTCTGGGATGAAAGGATGGATGCAGATCAATAAATGTGATACCTCACATTAATAGAATGAAGAATAAAAAATGATATGATCCTCTCAATAGATGCAGAAAAAGTATTTGACAAAATTCAACACACTTTTCATGATTAAAAAAAAAAAAAAAACCTTTCAGGCCAGGCATAGTGGCTCACACCTGTAAACCTAGTGCTCTGAGAAGCTGAGATAGGTGGATCTTTTGGGATCAGGAGTTGGAAACCAGCCTAAGCAAAAGCAAGACCCATCTTTGCTAAAAATAAAAAAAAAAAAATTAGCCAGGCGTGTGGTGGGTGCCTATAGTGGCTGAGGCAGGAGGATCGCTTGAACCCAGGAGTTTGAGGTTACACTGACCTGGGCTGATGCCACAGCATTCTACCCTGGGCAGTAGAGTGAGATTCTGTATCAAAAAACCAAAAAACAAACAAGAAAACAAAACAAAGAAACCCAAAAAACTTTTCAACTAGCTAAAAATAGGAGAATGTTATTTCAACATAATAAAGAAGCATGTATGAAAAGTCCACAGCTAACAGCATACTCACAGTGAAAACCTGTATGTTTTTTTCTAAGATAGAACAATGCAAGGATGTTAACTCCTTTGTTATTTCTCTTTAACTTAGAGCTGTAGTGATAGCCAGAATAATTAGCAAGAGGGGGAAAGAGAGAGAGAAAACATCTGCAAAGAAATAAAAGTCATCAAAATTGTAAGGGAAGAAGTAAAATTGTCCTTGTGTGCAGATGATATGATCTTAAACAGTATATAAAAACCTCTAAAGTCTCAATTAAAAACTGTTTGTCCTAAATAAAAGAATTGAGTATAATCATAGAATAGAAAATTAACATACAAAATTTATTTGAAATGAAAATCAGAAAAACAATTCCATTTACCACAGCACCAAAAAGTATAACACAACTAGAAACAAAATTTACTAAGTACTAGAGATGTCCAGAAAGAATCCAGCCATGTATGTCTTTACTTTTTATAGTATGTGGTTGGCTACATTCTGGACAGCTCTTATACTCACATACCAAAGACTTATACACTTAAAACTACAAAACATCAAGGAAAAAACTTAAACCAGGCAAAAACAAATACAAATACATTTCCTTTCCATAGATTAGAAGAACTGTTATTATTAAAATGTCCATAGTACCCAATGTGATATGCAAATTGAATGCAATTCCTATCAAAATCCCAATAGTGTCTTTTACAGACATTTTTAAGAATCTTTAATTATATGAAACAGAAATGACTTCAAATAGTTAAATCAGTCTTTAGAAAGAAAAACAAAGCTGGAGTTGTCCCCTTTCCTGTTTTTGAAATATATTATAAAGCTATAGCAATTAAAACAATATGGTATTGAAATGAAGATGACACATAGGCCAATGAACTAGACCTATGGAATAGAATAGAGAGCACTGGTATGTTTAGCATATCATAATCCACAATCTCAAAGACATGGAACCAACCAAAGTATCCATCAACAGATGAGTGGGTAAAGAAAATATGATATACACACACACACACACACACCATGGAATACTGTCGAACCATGAAAAAAGAATGAAGTAATATCTTTTGTAGCAATTTGGAGATAAATGAAGGACATTATCCTATGTAACTCTAGAACAAAAAGCCCAACGCATTATTGTTGGGCTTATTACCAGGAGCAGTCACTGGATATGCATCTCCATACAGGTGACACATGGACATTGGAAATTCATAAGAGAAAGAGGGAACAGGAGTGCAGTAAGAAAAATTACCTATTGGATACCATGTATACTATTAAGGTGTTGGGTACACTAAAATCCTGGAATTCTGCACTATGTAATTCATCCACATAACCAAAAAAATCTCTAAATCTATTTGTACTCTCTGAATATGTTAAGATAATTTTTTTTTATAAAAGTTATGTCAATGACTGTAGCTCAGTGGTTAGAGAACCAGCCACATGCTCTGGGGCTGGTGGGTTTGAACCTAGCCCAGGTCTGCTAAATAAACAAACAAAAAATAGCTGGCCATTGTGCCTGTAGTCCCAGCTACTAGGGAAGCTGAGGCAAGAGAATCACTTGACCCCAAGAGATGGAGGTTGCTGTTAGCTATGATAGCACAGCACTCCACCAAGGGTGACAAAGTGAGACTCTGTCCCAATAAAAAAATAAATAAATAATAATTAAAAATAAAAAAGAATTTCAATTCTCCTCATTAGTATAGTGGTTAGTAAAAAAAAAAGTTATGACAATGAGTGTAAAATGTTGCCAATCAGGAAAGCTAGTAGGGGAGAAAGAATTCTTAGAACTCAATAGTGAGAAGAAAAATAACCCAATTTTAAATATGCAAAATATTTGAATAGTCATTTCACCCAAGATATGTGAATGACGATGTTCATGTAACCCACAGGAAAGCAGAGAAAACAAATGAAGGAGAAATGAGATAAATAGAATCCAAAAACAGCAACTATATATCCAAAAATATCTATATCTATATACACATATATATATATCTTTTTTAATATATATACTATATATATAAAACTATATATATCTTTTATTATATATATAGTTGTTTTTGGATTCTGTATGTATATATGTAATACAACTATATATATGTATAAAATAAAATGGATAACAAACTATGCATCAATAATTACATGAAATACAAATGTTTTGACATTAGACACCAAACATCAATAATTACATGAAATGCAAATGTTTTGACATTAGACATTAGGCATTTATGACTTAAAACTATGATGAAATATCATATACAACAATTATAATGGCTAAATAAAAAATAATGGCAAGACTAATTTCAAACAAGGAAACAGAGTACCTAGAGCTGTCATGCATTGCAGCTGGAAATGCATAGCCACTCTGGAGGGCAATTTGGTAGTTTCTTATAAGGCTAAACACATTTACTGCATGATCCGGCATCACTGCTCCTAGGTATTTATCCTGGAGATATGTTCATACGAAAACCTGTGCATGAATGTTTATGGAATCTCTATTTATAACTGTCAAACACTGCAGGTAATTCAAATATCATTCAGTTCCACAAGTGAATAGATAAAAAACTGTAATTCATCTTTATAATGTAATACTACTCAGCAAAAAAAGGACATGAACACACAATTTGAATGAACTCCTGAGTCTTTATGCTGAGTAAAGTAAGACAGTCTCCAAGGGCTAACCTGGCGCATAATTTAATTAACATGACATTCTCCAAAATACAAAAATAAACAAATGGAGAGTAGATTAGTTTTTGCCTGGGGTTCAGGGTAAATAGAAGTGAGACTGCAAAGGGATGAGACAAGAAAGTTTTTGTGGAGTGATGTGACTGTTCTGTATTCTAACTATGTTGATAGTTATACAAATCTATACCTGCATTAAAATTCATAAAGCTGCCAGATGCAATGGCTCATGCCTGTAATCCTAGCACTCTGGGAAGCCAAGGCAGATGATCCCAAGAGCTCAGGAGTTTGAGAGCAGACTGAGCACCAGGGAGACCACCGTCTCTACTAAAAAAGAACTTGATCAGGTCCATTCCTAGGTGAAGTACTCAACTATAACACGGACTTTACCCTACAAGCACCAAAAAATGTGACTTACATTAACCTGAAATAAAAAGTAAATAAAATAAAATAAATTCCCTGTAAGATGGAAGGACAAGTGGGCTTAGACTCTAACCAAAGATTTTTAACCTAAACCTTGTTGACTTTTATGTTTCAGTCTACCTCCCATGCTGCCATGTGCCTTGTGAATTCTGAGCCTGCCATGGATTCTTTGTGACAAACTGGCTTACTTGTTCCTGTTTTAGTCACTTTCTTTAGACACCAAAGTTGTGTTTCCATGCCAGTTACCACTGCTTTGTCTACTTTTCACCTTTCCACACTTATTAAAAATCACCTACCGTCAAAACAAAACTGACCAGGCACTATAGTAGGTGCCTGAATGTCAACTACTTGGGAGGCTGAGGCAGGAAAATGGCTTGAACCCAAAAGTTTGAGGTTGCTGTGAGCTGGGATGACTCCACCACACTCTAGCCTGGGCAACAGAGTAAGACTCTCTCTGTCTCTCCAAAAAAAAAAAAAAAAAAAAAATTCCTAAAGCTGTTCACCAAAAAATCATTTTTACTGTTATATTAATTTTTAAATAAAATAAATCAAGTAAGGGGGAAGAACTGGTAATTCCACAAATTGGATCAAGCACGAGGAGCAGAGCATGCCAATAAATGATAAAGTTTAAAATAATCCCATTAGTGAGTATTTTTCTTTAGGAAATAATTAAAAACAATTATGTTCTGTGCTTCAAGGTAAACAAACCCCCATGATTTGCAGTAATAAAAATACTAAATCAAATTGCCCCCTATGATCATTGTTCTGTTGCATTCTGGACTGCATTTTCATTAAAGAGCTTAGTACGTTGTTTATGGTTTACTATTGTCTCCTGACAAATGCAGAGTTCCTGTGTTTGGAGGCCATCTCAACAAGGCAGAACTTATGATAAAGTATAAGAGAAGACACAGAAAAATCACTACAGTTCAACACAATAATTTTAGAGCATATTAAAAAGTAAGCAAAAGTTAGCAAAAGTTATATTTATCAGAATAAGAGAAAAGTGTGAAAATAATTTTTGTCAAGTATAACATTTAATGGATATAGTCAATGAAATTTTGGAAGATCTAAAAATATCGCTCGTGCACATATTTTTATTCCATTAACTTCAGCTAACAACCATGTTAGGTAAATTTTAGAGATTTACAAATTCCTCTTCTTGGGTTTCCTTTTAAAATTTTGCATATTATTTCACAACGAATAAAAGAATCACCTAGTCATCCTTAACTTTAATAGTGCCTCACATAATTTGACTTATTTTAATTTTGAGGTACACATTAGCAGTATTTACTGTATATTCTATTTTGTACTTTATACTTTTACTGAATATTATCAATAAAATATTTTCAGTTTTCAGTATAACCAAAATACTGAATGGATATATGTCAAATTTCTTAGCATGCTATGCATGATATCCATATCTTCAATTATATTCCTGAATGTATGTCTCTATTATCCTTACTTGCAACTTTTGTAATTCTCAAGAGTCATGTTAACATGCCAGTGAGATTTTCTACTCAATATTATGGGTTATGCTATTCAAAGAAACACAATTTCTACTAACAACATTATTGTGGTTCTTGAGTTTTAAACATTTACCTAAATAATATGTGGTAACAGTACCAATGTCTTTCAAACATCCCAATGACTTAAAAATTTTAAATTCTTCAACTTTAGGAAGGGTATTAAGTTTATCTGATGGTGGGACTGAGTTTTTTGATTAATTGTGAGGTACAATGAACAACAATTGAGAACCTGTAGCTCATAAAACAACATGTTCTTCAGTCTCAAATGCTCCCAAGTGAGCTATTTTGGTTCCCTAGAGAATGTGTTCTATCTCTTTGATGAGATCTTTAATTGATCTTCATTAAGGATGCTTAAATTACTCTAGCAGCAGCCAGCTTATTGCCTTTGGTGTTCACTGTATTGTTAAAATATGTTTTTAATCTTATCAATTGGTCCCCCAAGTTTAATGTCATAACCATATACTTTACATGTATAAAACTTCGTCATATTTGAATACAGCTATGGTGCCTCCACTAACTTCTCTTTTATAAAATTCAGCATCCATAGTTTCTTTGGCCATTCCACCTACAATATACCTTTTAAATACCTTACAAATTTCTTTGTCATTCTCTGAACATACTTTGGTCTGATGAACGAGGCCAGATACTGAGAAGGGCTCATGCTTTTTGCCTTTTGACTGAAGCAAAATTCAGTGGGGACAACTCTGCTTGCATTGTGCACACATTTTGACCTTCAATCAGTACCAACAGCAGAGTCATGGACACTACAGTCAGGCAGTCAGGTCCTAGGCCTTCCACTAGCTAGCTGTATCAACTTGCACGTAATCACTCTGAACATCAGTTTTGCATTTGTGAAAAGCAAATAATTGTTTCTATAATATAGCTTTGTTGACTGATTAAAAGAAATGCTATTTTTAAAGTACCCAGAAGTATTTGGTCATACATTAGAGTTAAAAACTAATTTTTATTAAATATAATAAATTATTGGTATATTTTTATTTAATTTTTAAATGATAATTTTGCTTTCAGCACAGGTCAGAGGACTTCCACAACAAATCCAAAATAAGACAGGAAGTACAGTATCTGAGGATTCCTTAGTTCTGGATTAGGTCATTGAGGTATATGACATGCTACTTGATTCTTGCCCTTCCCTTCCTCTCTACTGGACGACCAAGGTCCTTAGAGCTCTCCATTTTTATGTTTTTATGTCCACACAGAACTGTAAGCCTCATTCAACCTGAGTGTCAGGCTGTTTCTTCTGATTTCCTTTTTGCATGCACAATTACACAAGCCTAGCACTGGCTTCAGCTGCTGCAGACCATCCACACTGCCCCAAGGGACTCAGGGAAGCCTGGTTTGGGTGCACCAAAAATGACCATCCCATGGTACGTCTCTTTGAGGACACAGTTTCCACTGGGATTAAAAGCTTAAGTTCAGGAGAATATATTTTATTTTTAATTTTTTGCTGAACAAATAAAATATAAATTATTTTAACAAAATTGATGAATCCTGAACTTACCTTTTTAGAACCTGAATTGTTAATGTTGAGATCCAAAGAAATTCTTACAGTACTATTTTCCATTTAGTTTTATAGGTAGTTGGAAACTGAATGCTTGACAATGTGAACCACAAAAAGTTCCCCTTGGATAAGTAACATATTTGCATAATGCTGTGAGCTTGATGTGGATATATTTGTGGGGTGGAGGAGAAAGGAAGGCTCTAATAGAACATGGGAAGTCTCCTAGGGCTGCTGTTGCTTGCTCCTTTGAGAGAAAGTCCTAGAGTTGTTTGGATAGATAAGAGTTGTAGGGCCAGGTGACTCATTAAACAAGCTGGGCCTTTCCCAAAGGAACATCTAGATGCCATTGTCTCCTTTGGAGTTCTTCCTTCTTGTTTCATGAAAGTAAAGGAAAGGGTTCTTAGTTTCCCAGAAGTATCTCTAACATTTAGAATGATCAATTTATCTACATAATTGGGGTCAATATGATGATGTCACAGTAATTTCCAATTAAAATAACCTTTAAATCAAATTGAAAAGGAACATTGGAGTTGAAGGAATAGTGAGGAAGGAAAGTATTACTTTGACTCAGTGACCACTTAATTGCAGGAAAAAACCAAGATCATTCTTTCTGGAATTCTGTATATATAAGATTATTCCTTGTTTAAGTATCTTGGAATTCTTTTATTCCCAGTTCTAACCAGAATATTTAAGACATTTTTATGAGGCATCTAGGCATCCCCCTCCCACTAAGACAGCAAGAAGCCAAGTACATTAAACATTTGACTCAATTCACATTCCAAATGCCTCCCCTTTCTTTATATGCCTTAAGGGTTGACAATGAGATCAGTTACTCCTACAGCTTTTTTGATAACTGCCAGTAAGCAGAGTCATCTCACGGTGGTTTATTTTGTTATACAACAATCATGGCTCACCATAAAATTTCACTCAAGGCCAAACTTTTTTACTTCTTGCATCATACATTCCCCATACCCCTTGTAGGATTGTCTGACTTCATGTGTCCTTCAACATAACACTATTAAATATTTTTCTGCCATATAATCTACTCAGTTCTTCAGTCCTATTCAAAAGTACTTAAATTATCAAGAAGTGGAAAAGATTGCAACATAAGAATACAGGTATAACTCATTTTATTGCCCTTCACTTTATTGCTCCTTGAAGACATTGTACTTTTACAAATTGAAGGTTTGCAGCAACTCTACACCAAGCAAGTGTGTCAGTGCTAATTTTTCCAACAGCATGTAATCACTTCATGTTTTGGTGTTACATTTTGTCAATTCTCACAATATTTCAAACTTTGTTATTTCATTATTATTATTGTATATGTTATGGTGATCTACTTTCAGTGATCTTTAATGTTACTATTCTAGCTATTTTTTTTTGAGACAGGGTCCCAGTATTTCACCCTCTGTAGAGTGCTGTGGTGTTGCAGAATCACAGCAACCTCAAACTCTTGGGCTTAAGCAATTCTCTTGCCTCAGTCTCCCACGTAGTTGTGACTACAAGTGCCCACTACAATGCTCAGCTATTTTTTGGTTGCAGTTGTCATTGTTGTTTAGCAGGCCTGGGCTGGGCTCGAACCCGCCAGCCTCAGTCTAGGTGGCCAGTGCCCTACTCACTGAGCTACGGGCGCTGAGCCTATTCTAGCTATTTTGAGCACCATGAACTACGTCCACTCCTCTGCTTCATCTGTTCCACTGTCTCTTTTGTTCTCCTCAGGCCTCCCTGTCCCCTGAGGCATGATAATGTTAAAATTAGGCCAATTAAAAAAGCCTATAATAGCCTATGAGTGTTCAAGTGAAATGAATCAAAAGCTATAAATGATTAAGCTTAAAGAGGAAGGCACGTTGAAAGCTGAGACAGGCTGAAATGTAGACTTCTTGCACCAGTTAGACAAGTTGTTCTAACTGGCAAAGGGACATTGCTTGAAGGAAATGAAAAATGCTGCTATAGTGAACATACAAATAAGAAAGCAAAACCAAACCAAATCAAACAAACAAACAAACAAAAAGCAAAACAGCCTTATTTCTGATGTGGTCTGAATAGAGTATGCAGCAACATTCCATAAAAACAAAGAACTAATCCAGAACAAGACTCTAACTCTCCAATTCTATAAAGAGTGAGAGAGGTGAGGAAGATGAAGAAGAAAAGTATGGAGCTAGCAAAGATTGGTTCATAAGAATTGGTTAATGAAAGAAGCCGTCCTCATAGAAGTGCAAGGTGGGAGCTGGGTGTGGTGGTCACAGCCACTTAGGAAGGTGAGGTGGGAGAATTGCTTGAGTACAGGAAATCAAGACTAGTCTGGGTAACTCAGTTATATCCTCATCTCCTAACATTTTTTTAAATTTCTAAAATATTTCAAAATGTTTAAAAAAGCAAGATAAAAGAGAAAGTGCTGATATAAAAGGTACAGCAAGTTATCCAGAGATCTAGCTAAGATAATTGATGAAGTTGGCAATACTAAACAATAGATTTTCAATGTAGATGGAACATCCTTATACTGGAAGATTATGCCATATTGGACTTTCATAGCTAGAGAGAGAAAGTCAATTCCTGGATTCACAGCTCCAAAAGAGAGGCTAATTCTTTTTCTGCATCTATGGAAAAGATCATATTGTCTTTGTTTTTATATCTATTTATATAGTTAATTACATTTATAAATTTGCATATGTTGAACCATCCTTGCCTCTTTTTGATGAAGCCTACTTGGTTGTAATGAATTATTTTTTTGATGTGAAGCTGAATTTGGTTAGCTAATCTTTTATTAAGAATTTTTGCATCTGTGTTCATAAGGGATATTGGTCTGTTATTTTCTTTTTTTGTTGTGTCCTTTCTTGGCTTTGGTATCAGGGTAATAATGGCTTTGTAGAAAAAAGTTGGGGAGGAGTCCTTCCTTCTCAACACTATGGAATAATTCATGCAGTATAGGTACAAGTTCTTTGCAGTTTTGGTAAAATTCAGATGAATAACTTTGTGATCTGCAACTTTTTATTGTTGGAATATACTTTTATTGCATCTTCAAGTTTAGTGCTTGATATTAGTCTGTTCAGGAGTTCTATTTCTTCCTTACTGAGCCTATGGAGATTGAGAGTTTCTAAGAATTTGTTCATTGCTTCCACATTTTCTAGTTTATGAGCAGAGATACTTTTATAGTATTTAGAGACAAAATTTTGTATTATGTGCTATCAGGTGTGACCTCTCCTTTTTCTATTTTATTTTATTTTATTTGAAAGAGAGTCTCACTTTGTCACCCTGTGTACAGTGCTGTGGCATCATAACTCACAGCAACCTCCATCTCCTGCACTTAAGTAATTCTCTTGCCTCGGCCTCCCAAGTAGCTGGGACTATAGGTGTCCACCACAAAGCCTGGATATTTTTTAGAGATGAGGTCTTGTTATGGCTCAGGCTTTTCTAGAACTTGTGAACTCAGGCAATCTACCCATCTCAGCCTCCTAAATGCTGGGATTACAGGCATGAGCCATTGCACCTGGCTCCTTTTTCAATTTTAACTGAGCATATTAGAATCCTTTTTTTAGCAAGAGGCTTATCAATTTTGTTTATCTTTTCAAAGAAACAACTTTTGCTCCATTAATCTTCTATATGATTCCTTTGTTCTCAAATTCATTTACTTTTGTCTAATATTGGCTATTCCTTTTCCTCTGCTAGTTTGGGATTGGTTTGCCCATCCTTTTCTAGTTCTTTGCAATGGTTCATTAGATTGTTGAATTGTGACCTTTCTATATTTTAGATGTGGGCATGTAAGGCTATGAATTTTCCTCTCAGAACTGCTTTTGATGTATCCCACAGATTTTGATAACTTGTATCCCCATTATCATTTAGGTCTAATAATATTTTAGATTTAGGGCTAATAATCTCCTCATTGGCACAACTGTCATTCAGCAATAGCTTGTATAATTTCCATGACTTGGTTAGGGATGAGAGTTTCTGTTGAAATTCGTTTCTATTTTTTTTTTTTAACTGTGGTCTAAGAAAATAGATGGTATAATTCCTATGTTTTAAATAGTTGACACATGTTTTATAGCCTAGAAGTGATCAATTTTAGAGAATGTTCCATAAGGTGATGGGAAGAATATAGACTTATTGGTTTGGGGGCCAAATGTTCTGTCAATGTTTATTAAGCCCATGCATTTTAGAGTAATGTTTAAGTGCATTATTTCTTTGTTAATTTTGTGCTTGGAAGATATGTCCACATCTGTCAGTGGGTGTTGAAATCTGGCTAGTACAATGTGTCTTAGAATAATGTTTAAGTGCATTATTTTTTTGTTTATTTTCTACTTGGGAGAAATCCGAGGGAGTGTTGAAATTCCTGGCTAATACAATGTTTCCATTTACCATTTTGTTTAGATCAAGTCAGGTTTGTTTTATAAATCTGAGTGGACCTCTATTGGATGCATAAATATTTAAGATTTTTATGTCTTCTCGTTGGATTGTTCCCTTGACCATTATATAATGACTATCTTTGTCTTTCTTTACTTTTGTTGATTTGAAGTCTATGTTATCTGCTATGAAAATGGCTATACCACCTATCCTTTTGTTTTTATTTGCATTGGAATATTGTTTACCATCCCATCATCATGTGCTGATGACTCTATATACAATTTAGAATGTTCACATCAAACTGATCAACATATCTTTCACCTCACTTATTCAATTGTTGTGTTTAGACATTTATACTCTATTGTTAATATATTTCACATGTACGCTTGCAATATACATAATAGGTGAGGTCCCATCGATTACCCTCCCTTCAACTGTCTCCCCCCATCCCCTCCCCTCACTCTCCTCCTTCTACATTCTTGAGGTAGGAACTGACACGATTGACTTCAGTCTTTCCTCTTTAGTAATAGAAGCATTTAGTGCTGTCAACGTCTCAGTACTGTTTAATCAAGATCTCATGTGCTTGATATGTTGGTCTTTTATTTTCATTCTGTTGCTTTTAAAAAAAATTGATGGGCTTCCATTTTGTCTATATCTTATTTAAAAATCTCCACAATTGTGTTTTTAATCTCCACAATTATAGATTTTCCCTTAATCTTTTTGTACTTGATTTCATTTTTCATTTCATTATCATCAGAGAACATATTTGGCATGTTTTAAATTTTTTTAAACTTGTTGAGGTTCATTTTATAGCACAGCATATAGTCCATCTTGGTAAATAGGGTTTTTAAAATATGTGCTTCATTAATAGAAGGAGAGTTCTATTTATATTAGTTCTGTTGGTTGATGGTGTTATTGAGTTCTTCTATGTTTTTAGTTGATTTTCTACCTAATAGTTATATCAGTTGCTGAGTTGGTTTTTGAAATCACTTTGACCTCTGTCTTGTGCACTGGCTCATGCATGTACAGAAAGCCTCTGCATATGCTGCACATGTATCCCTGCAGCCAACCCCAGAAACCAAGCCTATGAAAAATCCCATATCCAGACCCAACTGATGCATGCCCTAGTGCCTCACTGCTGGACCTCTAGGCATTACTGAAGAACCTCACATACTTCCTACTTTAGACATCATCAGTTCTTGATGCCAAGAATCATGCAGTTATTTATGTCGCAAACCCTAGGTTCCTGGGTCATGGGACATCATACATCCCCAAACCTAGACTGCCACATACTCCTGCCCTTGGCACCCTTATGAAAAACAGTCCATAAAGCCTGGAAGAGGTCACTGCTTCTTTGAATGTGTAGAAACCTACACAAAGCTAGAAGAATCATAAAGAATCAGGGAAACATGACATCACCATCAAAGGAATACAATAAATTTTCAGTAATCAACCTCAAACAATGGAAATCCACAAAATTCCTGAAAAAGAATCAAAATAATTGCTCAAATAAACTTCGTGAGCTACATCAGAACATAGAAAAATAATTTAACAGTATCAAGAAAACAATATGAGAACGAAATTAGAAATTCAACATGGAGATAGAAAACTAAACAAAACAAAAAATAATCAAGCAGAATTTTTGATGCTAAAGAATATAATGACTAATGCAAAAAAATGTAATAGAAAGTTTCAATAGCAGACTTAATCAAGCAGAAGACACAATGAACCAACTTAAAGACAGGTCATTTAAAATTATTTAGTCAAAGAAAAAAGTGAAAAGAAATGAAGAAATCTTGTGGGATTTATGGGACACTCTCAATAGAACTAAGATTCATGTTATGGAAGTTTAAGAGAAAGGAAAGTGGAAAAGACAGAAAACTTATTAAAAGAGGTAACAGCTGGGACAGAGCCTGTGGCTCAAGGAGTAGGGCACCGGCCCCATATACCAGGGGTGGCAGGTTCAAACCTGGCCCTGGCCAAAAACTGAAAAAAAAAAAAAAAAAGTAATGCCTGAAAATTTGCCAAATCTAGGTAGAGATAGAGACATCCAAATACATGAACTCAACAGTGTCCAAATGCATTCAAACCAAAGATTTCCCTGAGACACAGTATAATCAAAGTACTAAAAATCTAATAATGCCCAAAAAGAATCTTGAAATCAGCTAGAAAAGAGGCTAATGACATATAAACTATTCTCCATTAGGCTCTCAGCAGAATTATCTGCAGAAAAATTTCAGTACATGAGAGAGAGGGATATTATATGCAAAAGAAAAAAAGAAAAAAAAATCTACAACCAAGAATACTTGGCTGGCAAAGCTGTCCTTCAGACTTTGCCATACAAACAAAACCTGAGGAAATTTATAACCACTAGACTTGCTTACAAAAAGTGCTAAAAAAGTTTCTCAAACTGAAATGAAATGATGCTAATTAGTAATATGAAAGTTATATACAAGTTTAAAGCTGATAAAATTGAAATTCTCAATATTATAATACTGTCATTACATAGTGTGTAAATCACTTATAATTCTGTATAAAAGCTAAAAGAAGAAAGTAATAAAATTAACTATATATAGCTATAAGAATTTATAAATATATACACAATATAAAAAGATATAAATTATGACATCTAAAACATTAAAGGTGTGAAGGGAAAGTAAAAGTGCAGACCTTTTTACATGGTTGAAGTTAGGTCGTTTTAAGTTTAAAATAAACTGTTTATGTGTTTATATTATGTTTCTATTATGTCTCATGGTAACCACAGGGCAAAAACCTACAGTAGAAACAAATCAGAGCATGATCCTACAGAAATCATGAAAACCCCACAGAAGATAGCAAGAAAGGAAGAAAAGAAAAAAAGATCTGTTCCAGCTCCATCCATATAAACATGCAGGAGGTATAGTCTCCATCTTTCTTTAAGGCTGTATAACATTCCATGGTGTACATATACCACAATTTATTGATCCATTTGTGGGTCGATGGGCACTTAGTGAAGTATCTCAAGAATGGAACAAAAAGTATCCAATGTACTCAGCCCTACTATGAAACTAATTTATAGCTTTCATTTGAAAGCTATAACCCAATTATAGCCCAAGAATATGGGGAAAGGGGAGAGGGAGGGGCGGGGAGAGGGGAGGACGGGTGGAGGGGAGGGTGATTAGTGGGACCACACCTATGGTTCATCTTATATGGGTATATGTGAATCTTTCTAAATGCAGAATATAAATGTCTTAACACAATAACTAAGAAAATGCCATGAAGGCTATGTTAACCAGTTTGATGAAAATATTTAAATTGTATATAAAACCCAGCACACTGTACCCCATGACTGTATTAATGTACACAGCTATGATTTAATAAAAAAAGAAAGAAAGAAAGAAAGAAAGATCTGCAAAACAATCAAAAAACAAAATTAATGGGCAGCACCTGTGGTTCAAAGGAATAGGGCACTGGCCCCATATGCCAGAGGTGGTAGGTTCAAATACAGCCCTGGCCAAAAACTGCAAATTAATTAACTAATTAATTAAGAAAAGGAGTTAACAAAATGACAATAGTAAGTATTTATCAAATTATTTATCAAATTACTTTAAATGTAAATGAACTATATTATCAAATTAAAAGATATAGAGCAGCTGAATATATTAAAAAGTATATGCCCATTAGGCATTCAGTTCAGCTTTAAAGAAAATATTGATTAAAAGTAAAAGGATAACCAGTTTGATGAAAATATTTCAGATTGTATATAGAATCAGCACACTGTAACCCATGACTGCATTAATGTACATAGCTATGATTTAATAATAAATAAATAAATAAATAAACAAACCTACAAATAATAGAAAAAAATAAAAGTGAAAGGATAGAAAAAGATATTTCATATAGGTGGAAACTAAAAATGAACAAGATTAGGTATATTTATATCAGATAAAAGACTTTAAGTTACAAATTGTCCCAGAAGAAAATATTATTAAATAATATAAGCATATAATAAATATATAATTATTTGATTTATTATATATCATAGATAAATATGTGATGATATGATATATAATATTATATATTAATAAATAGGTCAATTCACTAAGAGGATATAACAATTGTAAATACATGGATAAATAGATAATGAAATTGTGATATATACATGTACACACACACAGTAGTATGTGATTCTTCCTTTAAAAAGAAGGAAAACTGACCATTTATGACAACAAGATGAATAAGGAAAAGATTATGCTGAGTGAAATAAGGCAGACATAGAAAGAAAAGAAGTGCATGATCTTACTCATATGTGGAAAAAATGGTGGATAGATAGAGAGTGCAAGGAGTGAGGGGATGGGAGATATAGGTCAAAGGGAACAAAGTTGCAGTTAGTAGGGTAAATGAGTCTAGAAATACATGTATAGCATGTGAACTATCATTAGAAATAGTGTATTGTATACTGAAAATACACCAAGAAACTGTACTTCTCCTATCTTTTTCTCTCTCTTTCCTTCTCCCTGTCCCTCTCCCCCCCCCCTCTCTGTCACATACACACACACACACTTGAGTCACAAAAGTAAGTCAGATGATGGATATGTTAATTTGCTTAACTGTAGTTATCATGTCCCTGTGTACATACGTCAAAATATCATGCAGTACGTATTTTAAAGTATGCAATAAAAATGCAAAGAAACAGAAAAAGAAAAAGAAAAATATGCCACTTCCTTCTGGTTGGTGGTGCCAAATATGAACCTCAGTGTCTTTGAAATTGATTTTCCCCATGAGAATGAATCCTTTCTCTCTGATTATTTCAATATTTTTCTGTCTTTAATTTTCAGAAGTTTAATCAGGATGTGTGCTGATGAGGATTTACCCTTGGGTTTGTCCTATTTGAGATTTCTCAACTCCTTGAATGTATGTTTTGCATATTTTTCAACAATTTGGTGAGTTTTAAGTCATTATTTCTTTACATATTTTTCACACAATTTGGGGAGTTTTCAGTCGTTATGTCTTATTCAGCTCCTATTTTATCCTCCTGTCCTTCCGCAACACTCATTAGCTTTACTTATATCATCCCACAGTTACATGTTTTTTTAGAGACAGAGTCTCACTTTATTGTCCTTGGTAGAGTGCTGTGGTGTCACAGTTCACAGCTCACAACAACCTCTAACTCCTGGGCTTCAGCTATTCTCTTGCCTCAGCCTCCTGGGTAGCTGGGACTACAGGTGTCTGCCACAATGCCTGGCTATTTTTTTGTTGCAGTTTGGCCTTGGCAGGGTTTGAACCCACCACCCTCGGTATACGGGGCCGGCACTCTACTCACTGAGCCATAGGCACCGACCACATGTTTTTTTTTTCTTTTTCAATCTATTTTTTCTATTATTCAGATCAAATAAATTCTATTCATCTTATTCAAGTCCTCTGTATCTCCACACTACTATTGCCCATCCGGCAAGTTTCTTTGTTTTTAAATTTTGATAAATGTATTTTTCAGTTTTGTGATTTACATTTGGATCTATTTTGTAACTTCTATTTCTTTGCTGAAATTCTCCATTTCTTCATTTCGTTCAAGAAAATTTACAATTGCTTATGAAGGCATTTTTTTAATAGCAACTTTAAGATCCTTTATAAGGTTTTTTTGTTTGTTTGTTTGTTTTTATCTGATTCATCTTAGCATTGGCATGGGTTGTCTTTCCTCATTGAATTTTTGTTTTTCTCTGGCTATGGATGTGACAGATGATATTTTTATGATTATTTTTAATATTATATTATGATACTTTGTATCATATTTAATCTTTTCTTTTAGAGACAGTCCTGCCAGCAGCAACCCCCAACTAACTGCATGTGTTCAACTTCTTCTCAGGCCCCATTGACACCAGTCTGCTAAAAATAGACTGCTGACTCACTCTGCCTCTTTCCAGAGGGTGAGATAGAAGTTCATCTCTCCCTCTGCCCATTGCTTCCTTGTCTCTGAGTAACTTCTGCTTGCTATTGGGATCCACTGCCACTAAGGAAAAGGGAAGTAGAGAGTTGGTTCACTCTGCTTTGATGTTGCAGGGAGGATTGCAAGCTCAACTCCCCACAGGGCCACCACTCAGGCTGGGGCTGGAGGACATGGTGGTCCAGAGCACTGACTAACCCCACCTTGCACAATCTCATTAATTCTTATTTCTGATAAGTGTCAGTAGAGACTAGAATTCCTTTGGACCTGGCTAACACTACCCTGACAGAGGAATCAGAGTGAGTTAGGGAGACGTCAGTTCCGTAATTACCCCTACTGAAACCCAGGGAAAGGGTAGGGTATGATTTTCCATTAGTATTTATCTGGAGTAGGGTAAGTAATGATAAAAAGTTTTTTGGTCTGTTAATCTCACCTTTTTCCCAGTTCCTTGTCTAGGAAGCTTAAGCGTTCTTAGAGATTTTTTTTTTTTATCTGAGGTTGATGATGGTTCTGCTTGGGGGGTTTGAGTCTTCTTATGTTTATTGGTTGTGCTATATCCAGGTTTTCACTTTGGTTCCTTTGTTTTTGATTTTTTGTTTTCTGGTGTTTTGGGATTTTTTTTTTTTTTTAATAATAATAGGGCGGACTTGTGATGAATGCAGCTACTTCATCAAAAATGGAGCAAGTCTATATGTAATGAAATCTTTTTTAAAAATTTTCTCTATACATATACATGTGTTTATTAGGTTTCCACTTTTTGCCTTCACAAAATTAAAAAGGCTTAAAATTTAATAACAATAACAATGTTTAAGATAAGGACTAGAAAGAAAAAACCTTGTAAAGAACGAACAAAGATGAATATATTCAGAAAAGAAATCAGATGATTGCTGCAACAAAATATTGAGCAATAATAACAACAATAATGCAAAAAAGGTAACATTCACATTGTCAGATAAAAGTATGTCTATCATAGAATGTTTTGACTCTAAGGTTCATCAGAGTCATCAGTTAGCTTCTTCTTTTTCTTTTTCCAAAGTCTAAAAAAATAGACAACTAATATTTATGAATAAAAATAGAAGATAATTTCAAAGTACAGATCATCCCAAATCTTATAGACAGTAGAAAAATAAGAAATATTTCAAAATCATTCTACTTCATCTGGATATACCTGATACTTAAATTGGAAAAAATGTATTATTATAAAGGAAAATTACAAACATATTTCACTTACAAATGAGGATGCACTATCCTAAACAACATATTAACAAGTTGAATTAAAAATTATTGTTCAAATAATGTACTTTGGTCAAACTTAAATCCAATTTATGTGAGAATTAGTCTCTATTTTCTTTTCTTTTTGTTTTTTCTTTTCATTTCCCTCACCCTCTTCCTACTTCTCTCTCTGTCTGGATACATGGGGAAAGGGGAAAAACATTGTAGCTGTCTATAAGTAGCTTCCAGCACCCTGGAGAAAACAAATATTGAGTCTATAACTACAAGTATACAGAATATTGTTAAGAAAATACACAGCATTTTACAGGGAAATAACTGATGTTCCTAATTTGGCCTGGGGACTCAAGAAGTCTTCCTAAATAATGGGAAAAACATGTAGGTTAATATATGTCACATAAGGAGGTATTATCCAGGGAGGGAAGAAAATGCATTACAGGTAGAGGTACTGCATACAAGGGTCTCGAGACAGGCAAGATTTGAGGGATGAGAAAATGATGAGTTCCTAGAATTTGTATGCTTAGGGCCAAGAAGAGTGCTGAGAGGTGAAACGAAATGGGGGCCATATTCAGGACCTAGTAAGCCCCGTTGAAAACTGTTGCCTTATTTTAACATTATTGGGATATTTAACCAAGGAATTAGCTTATTTAAATTTATGGCCATGGTTAGCATATGGAGAATTGGAACAGAGTAAGAAATAAAGAGGAGAGATGATTAAAGTGATTAATCAAGGCTCTCCAGAAAACAAGATCAAATAGTGCATGTGTATTTCTTCATATATATATTTGTTACATACGTATGACATATATGAGTATATCAAAAAGAATTAGGCTCATGTACTGGGCACAGTGACTCATACCTGTAATCTCAGCACTCTGGAAAGCCAAGATGGGAGGATTTCTTGAGCTCAGGAGTTAGAGACCAGCCTAAACAAGAGTAAAACCCTGTTTCTACTGAAAATAGAAAACATTAGCCATGTTTTGTGGCAGGTACCCTTAGTCCTAGCTACTTGGGAGGATGAGGCAGGAGGATTGCTTGAAACCAGAAGTTTGAGGTTGCTGTGAGCTAAGTTAATGCCATGGCACTCTAGCCTGGGCAACAGAGTGAGAGTCTGTCTCAAAAAAAGAAAGAAAGAAAAAGAAGAATTACAATCATGATGACCGTGGTAGCTAACAAGTCCCAAATCCATGGGCAGGTGAGCAGGTTGGGAGTTCTAGCAAGAATTGATGTTGCAATGTTGAGTCAAAAGGTAGTCTGGAAACAGAATTTCTCTCTCTTTGAAAGACTTCAGTTTTGGTGGTGCCCATAACTCAGTAGGTAGAGTGCTGGCCACATACATGGAGGCTGGTGGATTCGAACCAGCCCAGGCCAGCTAAGACCACAATGACAACTGTAACAAAAAAATAGCCAGGCATTGTGGTGCATGCCTGTAGTCCCAGCTATTTGGGAGGCAGAGGCAAGATAATCACTTAAGCCCAAGAGTTGGAGGTTACAGTGAGCTGTGATGCCATGGCACTCCACCGAGGACAACATAGTGAGACTCTATCTCAAAAAAATAAATAAACAATAGAAAAAGTAAGAGTTGAGGTTTTTTTTTTTCTCTTAAGACTTTTGCCTGATTAGACAAGGCCTGCTCATGTTATGGGAAGTAATCTCTTTCACTAAAAATCTATCAATTTATATATTAATCACATCTAAAATAATACCTCACAACAGTATCTGGACAGCAATTTGAGAAAACAACTGAGAACCAGATCCTAGACAAGTTTACACATAAAAATTTTAAACATCTCAGGAGTATTATTGTTAAATAAAAATAACAGGTGGTGGTTTGAAATAGAAGTCTTGAGAGTGAAGATGGAGAGAAGTGATTCTAAATATTAGACTCAGAATGTATAAGACTTTGTGATGGAATGTTGGAGTATAGAGTAGGACATAAAAATAAATTATTGTTAGGCTACTGAAATAATAAATTTATTGAATGATAGTGCCTCTTACTAGGGAAAATGAAGGGAGGATATAAGAAAAGATAGGAGAAGAGAAATAAATGTAGTAGTCATTGGTATTTAGAGGAAAATTTAAACTCTCAGTGATGAAACAGCCCAGTTCCTTCAAGCATCCTTAGATGACTAGAATAAGTAACTCCAAGAGTTTGTTCCATTTAGAGTCTGCCAGGGGTCCTCAAATTTCTTAAACAAGGGGCTAATTCACTGTCCCTCAGACTGTTGGAGGGCCAGACTATAGTTTAAAAGGACAAGCAGCTGCAGCAAAAACACCCGGCGGGCCGGATAAATGTTCTTGGTGGGCCGCATGTGGCCCACAGGCCGTAGTTTGAGGATGCCTGATTAGACTCTAGGGAGTTCAGGAACACCAATCATTGCTGCAGAGGAAGTCACCTCTTTTGACTTGACAGAGGAGTTTACAGATAAGTCAGGGACATCTTATTCCTTACTTTCCTGGGGACCTCAGGTATCCAAGGCCAGACTCAGAAGCCAGGAACACAGACCAGAATTATACAGGTCCAAAAGGCCTGTCCCCAACACATAACCTTATTGCAAGAAAAATGTATCCAGCAATTTTATTGTCTGCTTTCACTTTGTCATTTCCTCGCAAAGCACTCAGTAATAATTCTAGCTATCACACATGTTTCAGGATAAGCTATTGAAATGGACACAATCTTAATGATTTGGAAGTATAGTAACCTCACTGTAAAACAGGGAACTACTTTTAAAAAAATAAATATGAACATGGCTTAAAAAGAATTTTCAGGAGATTATTTTTTATAAGAATCCGTATGTTTTTCTTAATAATAACTGCATCTTAAACTAAAAAGCCTCACACTCATTAATAATATATCGACAGATATGCTTCAACCATGGATATTCAATTTCTTCTATCGTTCATATTATTCAGAGAACAATATTTCATCAAATTTTGCAAAACCAGCACTGAGATTATATTTTTTGACCAAACTGTCTCATCAGAGCCCCCTTAATCTCCTTATTTCTAAGAGTGTAGATGAAGGGGTTCAACATGGGGATCACCACCATGTAGAACACAGACACCACCTTGTTCTGGTCAGTTGAGTAGCTGGACTTGGGCATCACGTAGATGAATGTGACAGTCCCATAGAACAGAGTGACTGCAGTGAGGTGGGAGGTGCAGGTGGAGAAGGCCTTGTGGCGCCCCTCCCTGGAGCGCATCTTCAGGATGGTGAT
>NW_003852396.1:36762921-36768176 GCF_000181295.1 Otolemur garnettii
TGTTTGCCTTGGGTATAAATCTCTAAAGATTCTAGAGATTCAAATGTGAATTCAAAACCACCAGGGATCATGATCCTATTCTCAAGCGAATATTGAGCAATTCAATTCACACAAACACAACTAATCTTGAAGAGTTCTGTCAATCCTCAAGTGATCAATTTTTTTCATTTTATCTAGTTATTGGTGCACTTTCATTTGATAATTATTGGGAGTGTGATATAATGAATTATGTTAAGGCTAATTACTGATTCTAAGTTTACTGTGATATTTCAGGTTAAAGAATACCGAATTACATACATAAAACAGTTCCTTTAGCTCCATTCATTCAACACTTGTTCATACTCTAAGTATTAATATTTTATACTGATATATATAAAACACTTCCATAGGTATGCATATCTTTGGAAATATTGGAAATATGGAGTGGGAATTGAATTTTAAATAACACAACAATTTAAATAATAGACAAATTTTCTCTGGCAAAAATATAAAATACATACTACTAAAGTTATATAGATGGAACACTGGGAGGTATAAAAAGATTGCACACTTTTTTATCATTAATTATTTTTTATTAAATCATAACTTTGCACAATGATGCATTTATGGGGTTCGATAATGCTTCAATATACAATATGAAATGTTTACATTGAACGAAGTAACACATCCTGGACACCTTCTGGGTAAGACTTAGTCTCTCATACCATGTGCCTGCAAGGGATTATCACTGGTAAGTGACTCACATGACTAGAAGGATGATGGGAGAACAGTAACCTTAACCTGAAGACTCAATCTAAGCCTCTTGCTAACCCTAATCTTAGAGAGTCCTAAGTCATACTCCTAATGCCCCCCCTTGATGGAAGTGGTTTACCATTGATGATACTAACGAATTTTGATTCAGAGATTCCTCTTTGCCAGCCAAACACTGTGCTAATCACTTTATTACATTAATTCATTTGACACATTAACTGTCGTGTGAGTTACACTTAACTCATACTAGTTTTGAGCCAGGGGCCTCATGAAATATGTAAAACTTATGTGTCTCTTAACATTAGGAGTGCTGTGGTACACAGAAACAATTTAAAAGAACAAATATCTTCATTAAGATAGAAAGGATGATTTTGTTTAGAAGTTTTTATTCTATTTTCTTAATTAAACACTGTGGCCTTGAGGAAAAAAAATTACTTTCTAGTGTGGTAGTCAATGTGTTAATCTTCCCAATAATTTGGTGAGCAAATACTCCCATTAGTCTAATCAACCCACACATGTATGGTCAACTTATTTTAGACAAGGTAACTAAGAATACACAATAGGAAAAGGATAGTCTATTTAATGAATTCTTTTGGAAAAACTGGGTATCTCTATGTAAAAGAATGCAATTAGACCCATCTTAAACAATTCACAAAACAACTCAAAATAGATTAAAGACTCAAACCTAAGACCTAAATCCATAACATTTCTAGAAGAAAACATAGGGGGAAAATGTCCTTGACACTGGCATAGGCAATGATTTTTTCAACTTGATAGCAAAACCTAAGGCAAGAAAAGTAAAATAAACAATTGGGACTGCACAACTAAAAATACTCTCCACAGGAAAAGATACATTCAACAAAATGAATAAGCAACCTATGAACCAGGAGAAAATATTTGCAAACCATATATCTGATAAGTTATTAACATTAAAAAGAGAACTTATACAATTCAAGAGCAAAAATTCAACATGATTAGAAAATGGGCACAAGATCTAAATCACCATTTCTCAAAAGTAAACATATGAGTTGTAACAAGTAGATAGAAAGTGCTAATCAATATTGCAAATCAAGGAAATGCAAAACCAAACCACAATGACATATCACTCCATACTCATTACAATGGCCATTATAAAAATGACAAGAGGTAACAAGTGTTGGTGAAGGTATGGAGAAAAGGGAACACTTGTGCACTGTTGGTAGGTTTGAAAATTATTATAGCTATTATAGAAACACTATAGGGATTCCTGAAAATGACCCAGCAATCCTTTTGCAGGGTATAAAACCAAAGGAAATGGAATCAGCACCTCATGTAGATATCTCCATATCACCATAGTCATTGCAGTTTTATTAACAATAGTCATGATATAGAATCAACCTATATGTCCATCAACAAATACATGGATGAAAAAAACTGTGGTATGTGTACACACACACACACACACACACACACACAGTGGAATATTATTCTGCCTTTTAAAAGAAGCATCTACTACCATTTACCGCAAAATAGAATGTCTGAAAAAGAAACATTATGCCAAGTAAAATAAGCCACACACAGAGAGAAAAGTATTACATGATCTCATTTATATGTGGACTCTAAATAAAAATGGCAAATACATAGAAACAGTGAGCAGATTGGTGGTTACCAGGAGAAAAGGGGATAATGGGAAGTATAGCTCAAAGGCTAAGATGTTGCTGTTATGTATCTTAAGTTTAGAAATCAAATGCACAGCAAGATGGCTTTCGTTAATAATATTGTATTGTGTACTGGAAATTTGCAAAGGAAGTAGATTTTAGGTGTTCCTACCAAGAAAGGTAATTACATGAGGTGATGATTCAAGAAGCAATCAGTAATTTTCTTAAAAGAAATAAAGAAAATAGAGAATGTAAGCAATAGATTAGAAGTTACAAAGAAAAACCAAATGCAAATTATATAACTATAACATACACAGATAGAAATATTTTTTAAAAATTAACAACAAACTTGCCAGATGAGCTTAGAGATAGAGAAAACAATAATTTGCTTGGTTGTATTAAGTATATGACTACATACATATATCTATACATGCATGATTTAAACATATACAATTTTTAAAAATTCAAGAAAAGGAAATGAAAACTGTTGTGCAAATTCTTTCTGATCTCATTGTTTCAGATGAGAAGCTTATTGTCTTTCAAGTTGCTTTTCTGTTACAAGTAATGTGTTATGTGAACTTGAAACTCATGAGGTCTTCATGAATTTGGAGAGAAGAGCTTTATTTCTTAATAAGGGGCTCACAACCTGCAGACAGGAAGTGCAGTCTCTGGTTAAAAATCAAAAGCAAGTACTTTGAGAGAAGGGAAAGTGGAACAGGAATTTGTGCTTAATGGCTCGGCCAAGTAGGTATATCCAATAAGTTGTAGGAGGAGCTATGAATATTCACAAAAGAAATTCTATCCCATGTGTGATCAGCAAACATGCATGTCACATGCACCCAGAGTTCACTCGGGCATGGAGACAACATTTACATGTATTACAATTAGGCCCTGTGTGTCAAAAGTGAAGCAAAGACAGGAAGGCAGTCAAGTGCCCAGCCTCTGTAAATCAGCCAGAACCAGTCCATGGGCAGTGGTCTCCTCACACGAGAAAAGTTACTGAAAAATGTCACTTGTCCAATCAAAGCTGTAGTTATGGTATGGAGACCATGTAAATGAGGGGTCAGAATCTTATTTTAATATTGCTTATCTGAATGTCAGTGTTTGTTGAAAAAAATCTTGTGCCACTTAGAAATAGTTTATTCTTTAGGTGTGTATGGGGATGTGACTTAATCTTGCCTGGCACAGTCTTAGTCTTGTGTCTGACTAGGTATCTAGTTGACACAGAGTATATTCTGTCAG
Organism: Otolemur garnettii; assembly: GCF_000181295.1. Lineage (NCBI taxonomy): Eukaryota > Metazoa > Chordata > Mammalia > Primates > Galagidae > Otolemur > Otolemur garnettii. The sequence continues at coordinate 36,766,551 of NW_003852396.1, forward strand.
TCTTAGCATCTCTATTTTAACATTAATGCTCTGTAGTTGCTGTGTCTAAACCATAAAAGGGAAAAGTAAAATCAGGTATGTCTGAAATCCTATCCCCTTTTTGCTGAGATCTCCATGTTATTTTTAAGGTTTCTTTGGGGTCCTCTTGGCTAAGAGGATATCCATTCAGTTGATTAGGGGGGATTAGTATTTTATATTGTGTTCTAAGTCCTTTCTTCTTTCAAGATTTTTCTGTCTTGGTTTTTTTAATACCAGGGACCCACCAACATGAGCCACTTTCACATCAAAACCATGAAGAAGGCAGCCTGGGTCATCACTGAGAAGTATTACACATGTCTGGGCAATGACTTCCACGTGAACAAGCACTTGTGTAAAGAGATCACCAACATTCCCAGCAAGAAGCTCCACAGCAAGACAATGGGCGGTGTCACACAGCTGATGAAGCAGACCCAGACAGGCCTGGTGAGAGGCATCTATCTCCACCAAACTACAGGAGGAGAGGGAGAGGAGAGACAACTATGACCTTGAGGTTTCAGCCCTGTATCAGGAGATGCTTGAGGTAAATCCTGACACTGAGGAAATGTTGAAGCTTTTGGATGTCGGCAGTCTGTCTAACCCGCAGAAATCTCAGCCTACAGTTGGGATGAATTTCAAAACACTATGCCGAACCATTTGAATCTATCTGTTGTGCTGTAATATTTTAATAAACCTGGGACAACAGCAACAACAACAAAAAAGATTTTTCTGTCTTTAATTCTTAAGAGTTTAATTAGAATGTGTCTTGGAGTGGATTTCCATAGTTTTTTTCTAGTTGAGATTTGTTCTGCTTCCTGAATCTAGCTCGGGGTGTGTGTGTGTGTGTGTGTGTATTTTTTATCAGTTTTGGGATTTTCAGGTATTATTTCTTTGAATAATTATTGAAGACCTCTTTCATTCAGCTTTAGTTCTGGAATCTCAAGATGTGTATATTAGCTCTCTTTTATTGTGCCATATTTTCCTGTTCTGTTCTTTTTCTTATTCTAATCTATTTTGTTTGTTGTTCAGAAGACGTGAATTTTATCCATTTTTATTTAAGTTCACTGATTCTGTCTTCCTTATCTCTAAGCTCATCTGATGAGTTTGTTTTTAATTTCTTAAAATATTTCCATGAGTGTATTTTGCAGTTATATAATTTGCATTTGATTTTTCTTCTTAATTTCTATAACATTGCTGAAATTCTGAATTTTCTTCATTTCTTTCAAGAAAATTATTGACTGCTTCTTGAACATTTTTTTGACCACTACTTTAAATCCTTGTTAGAGAATTTCAACATCTGAATTGTTTTACAGTTGGCATGATTGTCTTTTTTCATCCAACATATGTTTTCCTGGTTCTTGGAATAGCAATTGTGTTTTGATTGCTTCATTTTGAATATTGTATTATGACACTCTGAATCACATATGATATATTTTTTTGGCAGGCATTCATCCTATTGGGATATAGTTGAAACTGCCAGGTGAGTGAGCAGTTTATTCACTGGCACCAGTCTGCCAAAAATGGAGTACTGACTCCCACTGCCTCCTTCCAGAGGGTGAGGTGGAAAGTTAGCTCCCCTTCTGCCATGTTGACTGTTTTTCATAGAAGGTG
>NW_003852396.1:36769388-36770630 GCF_000181295.1 Otolemur garnettii
AAGCTGCACTGCCACACAGGGACAGTGTCCGGCCCCCCAGGACCGTCAGTTGTACAGTTGTATTACACTGAGCTTTCTGAGTCTTCTCTCTGCAGCATTCCCAGAAATTTAGAGGCTCCGTTCCCCCAGGGCTCACCTCACTCTGGGTGGGAGATGAAGGGACTGCAGATTTCAGTGATGAGGCTATCAGACAATCAGGGTGTATTGTTGTGCCACAGAGGCCACATAGGTTGGGTGTCCTGCGGCTGATCTAAGTCTTGGCAGAACATCCTCTGATCCTCCCAGAGCACAGGAGGTTTGTGAGTTTCTGCCACAAGGCCCTGTCTCCAATATTCCAGCTTCCCATGCTCCTGGGAGTCTGCCCTGGCACCATGGTCCTTAGAGTGTCTGTTGTCTTAACTTTATCTATGACTAGAGGCCATATATGCAAACAACTCCAGATGGCGGCTCACACGTTCATCCAGCCCTGCCAGGGCATGGCCAGAAGCATCGTGCTTGTAATTGTGATTTAGGATAACAGTGGTCACCATCAGGAGGATAAGATTTTTTCTTTGTATTCTGTCTGGAATTGGGCAGGTAGTGCCAAAACTTTTTATTCTGTCAAGCCCACCCTTTACCCAGTCCCTTGACTCATAGGGAACACTCTTGGGAGTGTTTTTGTCTGTCTGTTGGCAGGTATGGAGACATCTACACAATTCTGTTCAGAATATACAGAAGCAATGGGACCCACAAGACCCACTGCTATGTTGATTCTCAAGTCCTGAAGTACTTAAGTAGTCCATATTCTTCTTTCTACCTTCCAAAGTGTTTTTGTGCTTGTTTCTTGTGCTACAGGGTATAGGAGGGCAGGGCAGAGGTTAGTAATGAGAGGAAGGGCCTGGGATGAGGAGTTACTTCAGCTTCAAGGTAACTGAAAATCCATGCCTTCAAGCATTTAAAAATATTTACCCAATGTAACCTAATCATTTGTACCCTTATATTGATTTTAAATAAAAAAATAAACGGAGAACACTAAAAATGATTGAAAAGCCTCAAGTATCCAGTGTCCTCAGTACTAATGTGATCAGTAGATGACTAATACATGCTCACACAAGAGAAAAACTCAATTCCATTCAGGATATGGATGGAGGGAGAAAAGAGGGGGCCGAGGAGAAGAAAGAGTGGGATTGGTATGCTCCAACCTAATGGGCACAATGTAAAGGTATATGACACAACTATAACAGGGACTCTACCCAACAAATG
>NW_003852396.1:36777774-36793101 GCF_000181295.1 Otolemur garnettii
AGAATGATTGTGCTGAGGTTGCCAGATATGGTCACCAGGTAGATGCATAGGATGATCATGAAGAGAATGACTCGGAGAACGGGATCATCTGTTAAGCCTAGTAAAATGAATCTGGTGACAACAGTGTGGTTCCCATCCACTAGGAACTCCATAAGATGGTGTAGCTGCTTCCAGAATGAACCTGTGATGAAAACAGTACATTGAAGCAGTTATGAATTTGATGGTTGTATTTTCATTAATACATGAAGATTAATATGAAGAAATATGACAGTCAAGGAAGGTTTGGCCTAAAAATGTTTTATTTAGGCTCTCATTGATTGTGTAATTTTGTGTAATGAGTCATTCTATATTTTAAAACTTGTTTTTACCAGAAACCCCAAAAAACTTTCTTCAAATAATGCATATCCTTTTTTATTATTTTTATAAAATGTACTTTGAGTGCCTCAAAAGAAACTAACAAACATAGAATGAGTGTAACTCTGAGGGAAAAGTGCAGGTACTTACAAGAGATTATATAGGAAGAAGTCACAGAGCAGAAAAGAGGGAGCAAGATATCAACAGAAGACAACCCATAGAGACTTTAGGCCAGCAAGAAAGGTATACGGAGTGGTGTGCTTCTTCCTTCCCACATCTCTGAAAGCAGGAGGGTTCCAAAGCCACTAGCAAGACTATTTGCTCACAGAGCTGCTGCCATCCGTATGCTGAGAACTGCCTGTTGACAGGGCGTAGTCTCCTTGTGCACTCTCCACCCCACAGACCACTTACCTGTACCTTTGTTCTCCACAGGGGGTTTCAATTTCTCAGGAGCTGCCCTGCTTGTTTTCATGCAGGAATTTCCCAACTCCTGCCCAAACTACAAGGTTCACAGGGTTCCACTGGGTTCTGGGTGATTTCCATGCATCCAGGGCCTATACATTCAGGCAGATGTCCTTCAGCTCCAACTGTTAACATTCCTCATAAAGAATTGTTTTCTGCCCCTTTTCTCCCAACTTGTGGCTGCCAGAGAGAGAACAGAGAGCCCCAACTCCAAGGTTTCCACATAGTGTGGGACTCAGGCTTTTCATCTCTGGGGCCTATAGCAGACCAAGATGTGCTCATAGTATGACTCCTGCTCCCTGGCTTACCTTGTTGCAGCATGCAGAGTAGCTTTTAGAGCCAGGCTCACCCAAAACTGACAGGACATCAGAACATGCCTAGGCACCCTGTTGGTGACTCAGGAGTGGTCTGCTTGTCCCCACCATGGTCTGTGATTAGCCTACTAGGGAAGTGAGGGAGCCTACATAGGTGAATCAGGGGGAAGAGTATAGTGTTGGTGCGTGGTTTGAACTCTCCACTGCAGAGACATAGGCTTGGTTGAATGCATAAAAAAGTACAAGCCAATTATCTACTGTCTCTAGGAAACACAGCTAACCCACAAGGACTCATTCATTTTAATTCACAGTGAAAGGATGGAAAACAATATTCCGTGCAGATGGAAAACACTCCACTGGCAGGGCAGCAGTGATCCTCCAAACAGAAAATAAGCAAAGGAACAGGGACTTAAACAAAACTCTAGAACAAATGATTCTAAAAGAGATTTACAGACCATTCTACCCTAAGACTACTGAATATATGTCCTTCTTATCAGCACATGGAACATTCTCTAATAGTGATGGACATGTCCCAAAGTACTTTAAAAAATAGAAATTGTGTCATATATGCTCTCTGAACACAGGGGAATACTACTAGAAATCAATTTCAACAGAAACACTCATGCCAAAACAAACTGATGGAAACTAAACAACCTTTTGTTGAATAATAGTGGGTCAATGAGGTCCATAAAAAATGGAAAGAAAAAGATTCTTTGAACTAAATGATAATGGGGACCTAAGTTGTCAAAAACTGAGGAATATAGATAAATCAGGCCTGAGAAGAAAATTCATAACCTTAAATGCCCATATCTAAAAGACAGAAAGATAATAAACCAACAATCTAATGAATCATCTTATGGAACTGGAACAGGAGAACCAGCCAAACCCAAACCCAGAAGAAAAAACCAAGTAACTAAGATCAGTGCCCAACTAAATGAAATCAAGAAAAACAAAAAAGATACAAAAGAATAATGAAGCAAAAAGTTGGTACTTTGAAAAGATAAAGAAACAAGCTTCTAGACATATTAATCAGAAACAGAAGAGAAAGGACTCTAATAGGCTGAATTAAAAATGAGAAAGAGGAAATTACAACTGATATCATGGATATACAAAATGTCATCTTGGAATACCATAAAAATCTCCATGCTCACGAACTTGAAAAGGTGGAGGAAATTGACTAATATTTGGAAACACACAACCTCCCTAGGCTCAGTCTGCAAGATACAGAACTCCTTTACAGACCGACAGAAAGCCCTGAAATTGAAAAAGCAATACATCTTTCATATTAACCTGGATAGAGTTGGAACACATTCTTCTTAGTAAAGTATCATAAGAATGGTGAAACAAGAATCCAGTGTACTCAATTCTAATATGAATCCAGTGGAACACAAACTCAAATCAATTCAAGGTGAGGGGTGGGGGAATGAGGGAGGAGGGAGAAGGATATGGGGTTACAATGTATGGCACACCTTTTGCAGTTGGGACACAACTATAAGAGGGACTTCACCAAACAAACCTAAACCATGTAACTAATTCTTTGTACCCTCAATGAACCTGAAATAATTAAAAAAAAAAAAAGCAATAAAAAAACTTCCAACAAAAAAGTATGATCAAGTTGTTTCAGACCTGAAACAATTTTTACCAAGCCTACTAAGAAGAGCTTATACCTATACGTCTCTTAATTAAAATTATTCCTTATAATAATTTCATGAATAATTAAAATTATCAAATAATTATTAATTAAAATTATTAAAATAATTGTTAATTCCTTATAATAATGCTATGAATAATTGAAATTATTCCTTAACTCTGAAAAGAAAGATATCATTCCTAACTCTTTCTGTGAAGCCAATATTAGCTTGATATCAAATCCAGGAAATAACACAACTAAACAACAAAACTAGTGCTTCCTTCAGCAGCACATATACTAAAATTGGAAATGGAGAGAAATTTGTGAAGCATTCCATATTTTTGGAAACAAAAACATCTGGAGGCATCAAGTTAGTAGACTTCAGGTTATACTACAGATCTATAGTTGTCAAAACAGTATGGAAGTGGCACAAAAATAGTTATAGATTTATGGAATAGAATCTAGAGATGAACTCAGCCACATATCACCATTTGACCTTTGATAAACTAAACAAAAGCATGCACTGTGGGAAAGAATCCTTATTCAATAAATGGTGCTGGCATGTAGCAGCCTGTATAGCTTATGGCTAGGAGGAGTGAGAGTTATGATAAATATCTGTATAGCTCAATAATGGAACACCTTGGTGAAAGGGCATGGAGAGAGATTTAGCTCTCCTAACTAGCATGAGAGCCTGTGAGATAAGAGCATTGGTGAATTGGCAGTCTCTACACCTCTGATGTTAAGAGGGACGAAATCAGCCTTATATTAGGCTGGAGGAGAAGGAAGTCAGGAGCATGCACATTCTATCATGGACTCCCTTACTCTGACTCTGTCTCCTCTCCTGCTTTCAGAATGCCAGCACGGTGTCCATCTGCTGAAGATTACTAAACTCTGCTAAAGACTAAGATCTATGTTTCTAAGAAGACTGCTTTACTCTCTGTAAGACACACACTCACTCTCTCCAGCTAAAGTAGATAGCCCTCAGGCACCTAAGAGAAACTGTACTTGAGCAAGGTAACTTAGCGGTCTGTGTCCAGAACCTACCTGCCCTGACACTGGCAGAACTGGTTAGCCACATGTAGAAGATCAAACTTGACCCTTGCCTTTCACCATTCACAAAAATTGATTCTCACTAGATAACAGATTTAAATTTAAGACACACAAAAAACAAAAATTCTAGAAGAGTGTAAGGAAAACACTTGACAAAATTAAACTGGGAAAAGATTTTATGAAGAAAACCCCCTGGAAATTGCAGCAACACCAAAAGTAAATAAATGAGACTTCATCAAGCTAAAAAAGCTTCTTCACAGCCAAGGGTAGCACAATTAATGCAAATAGACAGCCTTCAAAATGGGAGAAGATTTTTTGCATTTATGAATCTGACAAAGGGCTGATATCTAGATTCTATGGAGAACTCAAATTATCAATAAGAAAAGAGCAAACAATCCCATTTCTAAGTGGACAAAAGACTTGAACAGAAACTTCTCTGAAGATGACAGACAGACAAATGGCCAAGAATCACATGAAACAATGCTCATCATCTCTAATCATGAGAGAAATACATATCAAAACCACTCTGAAATAACACCTAACTCCAGTGAGATTAGCCTACTTCATACTTCATAAAATCTGCAGATGCTGGCCTGCCAGTAGGGAGAAGGGAACACTTTTACACTGCTGGTGGGATTGCAAACTAATACAACCTATATGGAAAGAAATATGAAGAATTCTTAAGGAACTAGAAGTCAACCTTCCATTCAGTACCACAATCTCATTACTAGGCATCTACCCAGAAGAACAAAAATTATTTCACCACAAGGACATTTGCACCAAAATGTTTATTGAAGCTCAATTGTTGCCAAGTCATGGATGCAACCCATTAATCCATGAATGGAATAGAAACTAGAGACAAACACTATCAAGTGTGTGTATATATATATGTATATATATACATATATAGATTTGATAATATATATATAGTATCCAGTACTATTCAGCTATGAGAAAAGATGTAATTTCAAATTACTAGGTTAGAGTTGAAACACATTCTTCTTAGTAAAGTATCTCAAGAATGGTAAGAATATATATTTAATGTATGCAATACTGATATGAAATCAATATATGAACAACTACACACCCACGTGAAAGATAAAATACAAATATAGTCTAGCAAGGGGGAAGAAAGAGGAAGAAGAGAGAAGGGACGAGGGGAGGGTGATTGGCAGGAGGAGAGAGGACAATTGGTGGGATCACACCTCATGTACACAATGTGAGAGTGTTCAGCATGCCCCCTGGGTGAAGGGCTCAACTACAACTTGAACTTTACCTTAGAATCGAAAACAATGTAACTGAAACATTTGCACTCTTATATTAATTTTTAAATAAAAAGGAAACTACAGACCAACATCTCTTATGAATACAGATGCAAAAATTCTCAGTAAAATCTTACCAAATGGAATCCAACTGCACATTAAAAAAAAATGATTCATCATGATCAAATGAGCTTCATTCTAGAGATGCAAGTATGGTTCAACATATGCAAAAAAATGTAACCCATCATATGAATAGATGTAAAAATAAAAACCTATTATCCTCTCAACAGGTATAGAAAAAGAATTCAACAAAATTCAGCACCCTTTTAGAATAAAAATACTTAACAAAATAGGCATAAATAGAAGCCTAGAAGTAGAGTTCATGCCTGTAATCCTACCGCTCTGGGAGGCTAAGCTGGGTGGGTTGTTTGATTTAAGGAGTTCAAGAACAGCTAGAACGAGAGTGAGACCCCCTCTCTAAAAGTAGCCAGGCATTGTGGTGAGTGCCTGTAGTCTCAGCTACTAGGGAGTCTGAGGCAAGAGAATCTCTTGAATCCAAGAGTTTGAGGTTGTTGTGAGCTATGATGATGCCAGGGCACTCAACCCCAGGGTAATGGCTTCAGAGTGAGAGGAGACTGGAGGAGAGGACAAAATTCACATCTATTGGGTACAGTGCACAGTATCTGAATATAGGACACGTGTATAACTTTGACTCAATCTATACAAAAACAAAGTATGTAAACAAAACATCGTACCCTTTTGTATTCTGAAATAAAAGTAAACAAATATTGTCAGTGTATTGGCAAACCAAAGAACTTGTAAAGAGGCCAAGAACTGGCTTTATAGTTTATGCATCCATGGAAACTATGGAACACCTTTTAAATATTATACATAAAACTTTGAAAAAAAGTAAACAAGTAAGTAAAATATAAGGCATAAATATAAGAAAAAAAAGGGATCATCAGGTGGCGCCTGTGGCTCAAAGGAGTAGGGCGCCATCCCCATATGCTGGAGGTGGCGTGTTCATACCCAGCCCCAGCCAAAAACTGCAAAAAAAAAAAAAAAGAAAAAGAAAAAAAGGATCATACGTACAGCAGAAAGACTAAAATATGAAGGTGTAGGATTATTCAATGGAGTGTTAGCTAATATTTATTGAATGTTTAGTAAGTTAATGGCATAGCTATTTTTTTAATGACACAGCTTTAAGAAATATATATGTATTTTTTATTTCCTTAAAATAATATTCAGTATTTTAAATTTCATTTTGTAATTAAAGAATCTGAATTTGAAAATGTAAAGTAACTTACCAAAGTTTATGTAGCAAGGGGTGGAATCAGTATATGAACCCCAGGCACTCTGGATCTAATCAATTCCTGCAGAAACTATGGTATATGTGAAAGTAAATATATTTGCCATAAAATCTAGTACATTTGAAAATAAGTAGACAACAGATTAGCCTTTTAGTTTTCTGACAATAATGTACAAAAGAGGTTCCTAGTTAGTTATATAATTTACCATGTCTATTAGTTAAGCAACACAAGTAAAATTTTCTTGACAGGAAAAAGAAATAGAAAGGAATTTCAAGTTATGTTTATGAATAAAGTCAACTAATGTAAATTTATTAAGTTATTTTAATATTTCTAATCAAAATGTTGCTATATCAAATAATCTCATGTATCAATCTAAGAACTATGCAAAAGTTATATGATGACTATTCAGAAAATAATTATTGTACATTTATTCAAAGCAGTCAATTTCCTAATGTAACAATGTTTTCTAATTGAAGTATTATAGAATGAAATAGTCTTATTTTGGAAAAATATACAGCTCAACAAAGTTTCAGCCTAAAATGTTTATCTATTAGGTTCACCTGAGTTCACCCAGCTAGGGGCCAACTTGACTCTCTTCTCCAAGTTTTTAGCCCTTGTATCTTTGACTTTATCCAAAGTGTCCAGTAGTCACTGATGTTAGAGTATTTAGACCAATAAACAAAGGAGGCTTTTCCACAAAATATTTACTGACAGTAAGCTTGCAAAGCATCTCAGAGTTAGTGAAGTTATTAGCAGCACAACTGAGTGCCAAGTTTGAATAGCCTGAAATGATCACATGAGTTTTTATTCTTATGGGTGGATAACTGAGAAATCTTGGTAGACTGAATTATGCCTGTTTATTCACACTAAATTGGCTATAGAAACTCGATTTAATTTAGCTGAAGTGACTTGCTAGCTGACTGAAAGATTATATTTACCCTGTTTCTTATCTATGACTTGTGAGTACATGTACAATCTTAGAGAATAAAGTATTCTCAAATGGTAAATGAAAATCAGTACATCAGATTCACTCACAAAAGCCAAAATCTAACCTTTTGAAATAAGAATTCATTCTTCTTACAGTTACAAGTTCAAAGTCCTTTTATTATTTAGAAGTCACATACTAATCATTGCCTTGGGGATAAACCTGTAAAGAGCCTAGAGATTGAAATGTGAATTCAGAAGTACCAGGGATCATTATTACATTCTCAGATGAATATTGAGGAAGCAGGGCAATTCATACAAAAACAATGTATCTTTAAGGGTCTATCAATTCTCAAGTGATCTTTTCTTTTTTCATTTTACCTAGGTGTTGGTGTACTTTCACTTGTTAATTATTACGAGTATAATAATTATCTTATGGCTAAATATTGATTCTAAGTTTACTGTGGTATTTCAGGTTAAACAATATCAAATGGCAAATATAAAGTAGTTACCATAGTTCTATTCATTCAACACTTCCTTATGTTCTAAGTATTTTGTGCTAACAAATGTAATAAACTCCATTAGGTACCTTTGGGAATATGAAGTGGAAATCCCACATAAAATTGAATTTTAGATAGCGCAATTATTTTAATCATGGATGTATTTTTCATGGCAAAAATCATAAATAAATATTACTAAAGTTGAATATGTAGAGAACTGGGAAGTAAAAATGTTTGATGCCTGCCAAACAAGACTTAGTTTCTCTTATTATATGTCTCCAAGGGATGACCTCTGGTGACTGACTTGCATGACTACAAGGATGATAGAAGAAATAGTGAACTTCAACCCAAAGACTCAATCCAGGGTCCCTGCTAACCCTAATATTAGACAGTCCTATCTCATACTCCTGATGCCACCTTGATGGAAGTGGTTTACTACTAATGATACTAACCAATTTTGATTCAGTTTCCTCTTTGCCAACCAAGAACTGCACTAATCACTTTACTGCATAATTTCATTTAATCTCATTTAATGATTTGGTGATCAAATATTCCCATTCTTCTAATTTTATAGAGAATAGGAAGACCAAGTTTTAATCTACTTGTCGAATTGTACTCAATTGAGAAAATTAAATCTAGGTTTTAAATTGGAATGTATATTCTATACTACTAAGATCACCAAGATTTGAGTGTCTCAATGATGACCACTTGTTCCCAACTAGTTCCTCATAAACAGATTTCTCTGCCCACCCTCAACACCATATCTAATTGCCTAAAATTAGCAGGGCCTATAGTTTGGTCTTGAGGACATGGCCAGCATTCAAGATCATAATTTCCTCTTATGCTCTTATGTTCAGTTAATCATACCTTTGAAATTTGTATGATGTATATCCATTTGTGTCCAGGTCTCCAGTGTAATAACTGTCCTAATTGATTTTCTTATATGATGATTGTACTTCCATAGAATAGCCAGAATGAGTTGTTTAATTAAAATAATTTAGCTGTTTTATTTTAAAGTAATTAAATAATTACATGCTCTTCATTCAAATAGTTCATAAAAGAGAACAATGGTCTAGAGCCCCATCCTTTACAATTCTAAAGCTCTACTTCCCATAAATAACTACATTGACTCTTTAAACTACTTCATTATTGATATTCTTCACTATTAAAAATAAAATGCTGGGGGCCGTGCCTGTGGCTCAAAGGAGTAGGGTGCTGGCCCTATATACCAGAGGTGGTGGGTTCAAACCCAACCCTGGCCAAAAGAATTGCAAAAAAATAAAATAAAATAAAATAAAAAATAAAATGCTGGGCTGGGCATGGTGGCTAATGCCTGTAATCCTAGCACTCTGAGAGGCAGAGGTAGGTGGGTTGCCTGACCTCAGGAGTTAGAGATCAGCCTGAGCAAGACTGAGATCCTGTCTATAAAACTGGCCAGACATTGTAATGGGCACCTTAGTTCCAGATACTCAGGAAGCTGAGGCAAGAGGATTGCTTGAGTCCAAAAGTTTGAGGTTGCTGTGACTATAATGCCATGGCACTCTACCAAGGATGACACAGTGAGACTGTCTCAAAATAAATAAATGAATAAATAAATAAATATAAAACATGGACATACTGTCCCATAACTAAAACTAAGACCTCTTCCCATAGGATAAGAGAAGCTGTATTTAAAGACCTTAGACTGAAGACTTCAGGAGCATCCTACTTGTATTCTCACACTCTGCTGCCAGAACTTTTGGTTTCCCCCTTTTCACCCTTTTTGGTTCATCATGTTTATCAATCTTTCTCCCTGTCAATAAACCCTACCCTGTCACTTAAAAAATAAAATAAATGCTTTCCTAAAGAAAAATTTATAATTTGTGTCTCTGTTATTTTTCCTTTTTCTTTAAGTTGAATGTAATTGATGCAAGAAGAAACCCAGTAGTGTTTCCTTGCTCTAATGGAACTATATCAATTTTTTTGAATTTACTATGATAAAATAAAATCAAGTATGCAAGAAGTTAAATATTAACATAATAGGTTTTAATTCAATTATCTATTGTATAGAAAAGATAAAAATTAATAATTTTATCATAGCTAACAGGCAATAGGATGTCATAGGGTCAAGTTTAAAAGTTATCTTACATAAATCTCACATGTAATTTTTTACAAATACACCACTCAACTTTATTCTAGTAGCATAGCCTATAAGTATAATTCTTATCTCCCAAACATGTTTTTAATTTCTTCCATTAAAATTTTCAAGACTTTTTCATATCTCTATAACAAAATGTAATATCCTAGCTCAAGTCTCTGTCCTCTCAGTATCTTCTATTACTTAACAATTTGGTTTCTGACCGGGGAAAAGAATCCCTATTCAGTAAATAGTACTGGGAAAACTGGCTAGCCACATCTAAAATGCTGATACAGGATCCATACCTCTTGCCACTCATGAAAACTAACTCACAATAGATAAAAGACTTAAACCTAATGCATGATACTATAAGAAAGAAGAAAATGTTGGAAAACTCTTATACTCATTGATATTGGGCTAGGTAATGAATTCATGAAAAAGACTCCAAAAGCAATAGGCAATAACACATATAAACTAATAAGATCTAATCAAATTAAAAACACTTCTGCACAGCCAAACACACAGTCAAAATGGCAAAAACACAACCCACAGAATAAGAGAAAATATTCACATGCCATACATCTAATAAAGAACTGATAACCAGAATCTACAAAGAACTCAAACAAATCAGCAAGAAACAACCAAATGATACCATTAAAAAGTGGACAAAGGACACAAGCAGAAACTTTTCAAATTAACATATACTAATGGCCAACAAATTCATGAAAAAAAATGCCCATTTTCAGTACCTCATTGGGATAATGCAAATCAAGACCAGAATGAGATATTACCCAACTCCATGAGAATGGCTAATATTAAGAAGTCCCAAAACAACAGATGGTGGCATGGATGTAGTGAAAAAGAAACTTTCAAACACTGTTGATGAGATTGCAAACTAGTACAACCTAGTAGTACAACTACAGTAGTACAACTAGTACAACCTACCTAGTAGTACAACTAGTAGTACAACCTAGTACTACAACTAGTACAACCAGTACTAAAACCAAGTAGTACAAAAATAGTACAACCAGTTTGTACAACCAAGTAGTACAAACTAGTACAACCTAGTAGTAAAACCTAGTAGTACAACTAGTACAACCTAGTAGTACAACCAGTACAAACTAGTACAAATACTAGTACAAACTAGTACTACAAACTAGTACAACCAGTACAAACTAGTACAAACCATTACAAACTAGTACTACAAACTACTACAACTAGTACAGACTAGTACTACAAACTAGTACACCAAACTAGTACAACTAGTACAACCAGTACCACAAACTAGTACTTCTTCATAAAATATTTACCCAGTCCAATATCTTCAAGCATTTTCCCTCCACTTTCTTCTAGTATTTTTATAGTTTTTTGTCTTAAATTTAACTCTTTTATCCAGGGAGAATCAATTTTTGTTAATGGTGAGAGCTTTGGGTCCAGATTCAGGGTTCTACAGAATGCTAGCCAGTTTTCCCAGCAACATTGTTAAACAGGCATTCTTTTCCCCAATGAATGTTTTTTTTTGTTGTTGTTGTTTGTTTGTTTGTTTGAGACAGTGTCTCAAGCTGTCACCCTGAGTAGAGTGCTGTGGCATCACTGCTCACAGCAACCTCAAACTATAGGCTTAAGCAATTCTTTTACCTCAGCCTTCCAAGTACCTGGGACTACAGGCACCTGCATCCAGGTATTTTTTGGTTATAGTTGTCATTGTTGTTTGGCAGGTCTGGGCTGGATTCAAACCCTCCAGCTCTGGTGGCTGGCACCTTAGCTGCTTGATCTACAGGTGCCGAGCCCCCAGTGAATGTTTTTGTTAGACTTGTCAAAGATCAAATGAAGGTATGTGGTTGGGTTCATCTCTAAATTCTCTATTCTATTCCACATATCTACATCTCTGTTTTTTTTTGCCAGTAGCATGCTATTTTGATCACTATAGATACGTAGTATAACCTGAAGTCTGATAGTGTGATGCCTCCAGATTGTTTTTATTTCTAAGTATTATATTGGCTATTCAGGTTTTTTTCTGATTTTCTATAAAACAAAGTATTATTTTTTTCAAGTTCTTTAAAGTATGACCTTGGTGCTTTGATGGGGATTGCATTAAATCTAGATTCCTTTGGGTAATATGGACATTTTCACAATGTTTATTCTTCCCCACCACAAGCAAGGTATGTTTTTCCATTTGTCAACATCTGCTATTTCTTTGCTCAGGGTTTCATAGTTCTCCTTAAACATATTTTTCACATCCTGTGTTAGATATAGTCCCAGGTATTTTATCTTTGGCACCACTGTAAAAAGAATAGAGTGCTTGACTATATTGGTATATATAAAAGATACTGATTTGTAGGTATTAATTTAGTATCCTGAGACACTGATATATTCCTTGATCACTTCAAAGAGTTTTGTAGTTGAGTTCCTGGGTTTTTTTCAGGTATAAGATCATGTCATTCACAAAGAGCAAGAATCTGGTCTCCTCTGTCCCCATTTGAATACCATTGTTCCCTTTCTCTTCCCTGATTGTGATGGCTAGGTCTTCTAGTACTATGTTGAATACCAGTGGCAACAATGGATATCTTCATCTAGTTCCAGATCTGAGTGGAAATGTTTTCAATTTTACTCCATTCAATATAATATTGGCTGTAGGTTTACTGTAGATGGCCTCTATCAGTGTAAGAAATATCCCATCCATGCTTGTTTTCTTAAGTATTCTAACCATGAAAGGATGCTGAATATTATTAAAAGTCTTTTATTTATGTGGTCTATTATATTTATAGATTTATATATGTTGATCCAATCCTGCAATGCTGGGATTAAACCAACTTGATTGTGGTGTATAATTTTTTTGATGTGTCTTTGAATTCTGTTTGCTAGGATCTTATTGAATATTTTTGCATAGATATTCATTGATGATATTGGTCTATAGTTTTCTTTCTTTGTTGGGTCCTTTCCTCATTTGGGGATTAAGGTTATATTTGCTTCATAGATTGTGTGGGGGAGGGTTCCTTCCTTTTCTGTGTTTTGGAAAAGGCAATGCAATGTAAGTACTAGTTCCTCTTTGAAGGTTTGGTAGAATTCTGATGTGCAACCATCTAGTCCTGGACTTTTATTTTGGGGGAAATTTTATATAGTTGATGCTATTTCAGTGATTGATATAGGCCTGTTCAAAATTTCTGATTCTTTCTGGTTGAGTTTTGTAAGATAACAAGTTTCTAGATATTGGTCCATTTCCTCCACATTTTCATATTTCTGAGAATAGAGTTTTTTGTAGTACTCATTGAGAATTTTTTGAATTTTTGTGGTATCTTCTGTTATTTTCCCTTTATTGTTTCTGACTAATGTTATTAGCGATTTTACTTTTCTGTTTCTGATAAGTCTAGTCATAGTTTAATCAATTTTATTGATCTTTTCTAAGAACCAACTTTTTATTTCATTGATTTTCTGAATGATTCTTTTGTTTTTAATTTCAATTAATTCTGCTCTGATTTTCATTATTTCTTTTTTTCTGCTGGGTTTGAGGTTGGATTGATCATCCTTTTCCAATTACTTCAGATGGCCAATTAGCTTGTTGACTTGCTCTTTCTCTACTTTTTTGATGAAGACATCTAATGCTATAAATTTCCCTCTTAGGATTGACTTTGCAGTATCCCACAGGTTTTGATAGTTTCTGTCTTCATTATAATTTTGTTCCAGAAACCTAATGATTTCTTTCTTAATCCCATCTTTGTTTTATAAGTTGAGGAGCATTCAGGTAGGGCACATAGAAGTTAATTATTGAAATATTTTCATGTTGAGTTTTCCCTTAACAAATATGTAGTATTCATCCTTGTTTTTCCTTATTATTGTCAGTCTGAATCCATTTATATCTACAAATAAGACTGTACCTCTCACTTTCTTGTGATTTCCATTTTCCTATATCATAGATTTCCATCCCTTCATCCCTAAATCAGTGGTTCTCAACTTTACTAATGCCACGACCCTTTAATACAGTTCCTCATGTGTGGTGAACCCAATTATGAAATTATTTTTGTTACTATTTCATAACTGTATTTTTGCTACTGTTATGAATTGTAATGTAATATATGATATGTAGGATAGTCTTAGGCAACCCCTGTGAAATGATCATTCAACCCCCAAAGGGGTTGCAACCAACAGGTTGAGAACTGCTGCCCTAAGTCTTTTTTTATCCTTTAAAGTAAGATGAGTCTCTTATAAGTAACAGATACCTGGCCTGAGTTTTTGTATCCAGTCACTCTACCTGTGCCTCTGTAGAGGAGAAGTTAAGCCATTCACAGTAATTGAGAAAATTGATAGGTGTAGTAGTATTATGGTAATCTTGTTTTTCAATGGTCCAGAGCTTATTTTTCTCCCTTTTATCTTTGTGAAAGTTAGATTCTGTTCAATAAATTCTGAGAGTTTACTTTGGTGGTAGACCATTGTGCTGGTCATTATGGAAAATGAGGCTGACGATTTCCTGGAGAACTGGTCTAGTTATGGCAAATTTCCTCAACATCTGGATGTCAATAAAGTATTTTTAATGGAAGTATTCACTTCCATCACAAGTGAAACTCAGTTTAGCTGGATACAGGATCCAGGGCTGAAAATTGTTTTGTTTTAGGAGGTTGAAGATTGATGACCATCCTCTTGTGGCTTGAAAAGTTTTTGCTGAAAGATCTACCATCCTAATATTAGCCACCCTAATATTAGCCATCCCAATGTTTCTCCCTTTGTAGGTAATGCTTTTATTATTCCTGGCTGCTTGGAGTTTTTTCCTTTATATTAACTTTGGCAAAGTTAATTATAATGTGTCTAGAAGATGCTTTGTTTGGATTCAGTAATGCTGGGGTTCTGAAACTACCTACTATCTGAATTTGTGTATTTCTTGTAATGCTTGGGAAATTCTCCTCCATAATATCTTAAAATAGAGCTTCTGTGCCTTTAAGACCATCCTTTTCTCCTTCAGGAATTCCTGTAATTCAGATGTTTGATCTTTTGGAATAATCCCATAACTCCCTTAAGGAACAAAGTTCTGTTCTTGTTTTCCATTTTTGCGCCTCTGAATGCTTGAAATTGTTCAAAATCTTGAAATTGTTCAAAGGCTTTTGTCTGATTTAAAATATGCAAATATCCTTTCCCATTGGGTAGGTTGTCTATTTGCTTGGGCTGTTGTGTCCTTAGCTGTACAGAAGCTTTTCAGTTTAATTAAATCCCATTTGTTTACTTTTGTTGTTGCAATTGCCATGGCAGTCTTCTTCATAAAGTCTACAGATATATGAAAAAATGCTCACCATCCTTAATCATCAGAGAAATGTAAATCAAAATTACTTTGAGATATCACCTAACTCCAGTAAGATTAGCCCATATCACAAAAATCCCAAAACCAGAGATGCTGGTGTGGATGTGGAGAAAAGGGA
>NW_003852396.1:36793291-36801106 GCF_000181295.1 Otolemur garnettii
CAGCCATAAAGAAAGATGGAGACTTTACATCCTTCATGTTCACATGGATGGAGCTGGAAAATGTTCTTCTTAGCAAAGTATCACAAGAATGGAAGAAAAATTATCCAATGTACACAGGCCTATTATGAAACTAATTTACAGATTTCAAATGAAAGCTACAACCTAATTCTAGCCTAAGAATATGGGGAGGAGGAGAGAGAGGGGAGGGGAGAATGGGTGGAAGGAGGGGTATTGGAGGGATTGCTTCTGTGGTTTTTCTTACAAGGGTACAAGTGAATCTTTCTAAGAGTAGAATATGAACATTTTAACACAATAACTAAGTAAATAACATGAAGGCTATGTTAACCAGTTTGATGGAAGTGTTTCAGGTTGTGTGTGAAAACACCACACTGTACCCCAGAAGTGCATTAATGTACATAGTTACCATACAATAAAAAAGAAAAAAATAATAAATAAATAAATAAGTCTTTCCCATGCCAATAACTTTCAGTGTTTTTCCTATGCTTTCTTTTTTGGATTTTTATCATTTCACGCCTTAAATTTAAGTCCTTCATCCATCTTGAATCAATTCTATTGAGTAGAGAAAGGTGCAGGTCTAGTTTCAGTCTTTTACATGTGGATATCAGTTCTTCCAGCACCATTTATTGAATAGGGAGTCTTTCCCACAGCGTATGTTCTTGTTTGGTTTATCAAAGTTCAGGTGGTTGTAAGATGTTGGTTTCATTTTCTGGTTTTCTATTTGATTCCAAATGTCTAAGTCTACATTCAAAACACAGATAGAGAGCACATCAACATGCTCACAAGCCATCTTATGGAATTGGAAAATGAAGAACAATCTAAGTCTAAACTCAGCAGAACAAAAGAAATATCCAAAATTAAATCAAAGATTAATTAAATTGAAAACAAAATAATCATTCAGAAAATTAATGAAAGAAGAAGTTGTTTTTTTTCTTTTTCTTTCTTTCTTTTTTTCAGTTTTTGGCTGGGGATGGGTTTGAACCTACCACCTTGGGTATATGGGGCCAGTGCCCTACTTCTTGGGCCACAATCACCACCCATAAGGAGTTGGTTTTTTAAAAAAATAAATAAAATAGGTAACTTTAGGCCAGACTAACTAGAAATAAAAAAGTAAATTCTCTAGTAACCTCAATCAGAAATGATAAAGGGGAAATAAAAACTGATGCCACAGAGATAAAAGAGATGATCTCTGAATACTACCACAAACTCTATGCCCAGAAATTTGACAATGTGAAAGAAATGGATAAATATTTGGAATCACACCCTCACCCTAGACTTAGATCTCCTGAACAGACCATTTTCAAGCACTGAGATCAAAGAAACAATAAAAAATCTCCCAACAAAAAAATGCCCTGGTGTAGATGGCTTCACACCAGAATTCTATCAAACCTTCAAAGAAGAGCTTATTCCTATATTGCAGAAATTATTCCAAAACATTGAGGAGGAAAGAATCTTCCTCAACACGTTCTATGAAGCAAACATCACCCTGATACCAAAACCAGGAAAAGACACAACAAAAAAGGAGAACTTTAGACCAATTACTAATGAATATAGATTGAAAAATTCTCAACAAAATCCTAGCCAATAGATTACAGCTTATCATCAAAAAAGCCATACATCATGATCAAGTAGTTTCATTCGAGGTATGCAAGGCTGGTGTAATATACGTAAATCCATAAACATTATTCACCATATCAACAAAAGCAAAAACAAAGCCCATGTAATCCTCTCAATAGATGCAGAAAAAGCATTTGATAAAATCCAGCATCTTTTTCTAATTATAACACTGAAGAGTTTAGGCATAAATGGCACACTTCTTAAACTGATCAAAGCTATCTATGACAAACCCACAGCTACTATTTTACTGAATGGAGTTAAAATGAAAGCTTTTCCACTTAAAACTGGAACCAGACAAGGTTGTCCTCTATCGCCATTACTATTCAACATAGTGCTGGAAGTTCTAGCCAATACAATTAGGCAAAACAAGAAAATAAAGGGCATCTGAATGGGAGCAGAGGAGGTCAAACTCTCCCTCTTTGCTGATGATATGACCTTCTACTTAGAGAAATCCAAAGACTCAACCACAAGACTCTTGGAAGTCATCAAAAAATATAGTAATGTCTATAAAATCAACATCCACAAGTCAGTTGCCTTTGTATATGCCAACAATAGCCAAGATGAGAGGCTAATTAAGAACACAACTCCCTTTGCCATGGCCCCAAAGAAAACAAAATACTTAGGAATAATCCTAACAGAAGACGTGAAGGACCTCTGTAAAGAAAATTATGAAACCCTAAGAAAGGAAATAAAAGAGGAATTTAACAAATGGAAGAATATAACATGCTCATGGCTTGGAAGAATCAACATTGTTAAAATGTCTATACTTCCCACAGCAATCTACCGATTCAATGCCATCTCGATTAAAATACCAACACCCTATTTTCATGACTTGGAAAAAATGATTCTGCATTTTGGCTGGAACCAGAAAAAAACCCATATAGCCAAGGCAGTTCTTAGTAATAAAAACAAAGCTGGGGGCATCACCATAGTAAATTTTAGGCTGTACTACAAGGACATAGTGGTCAACACAGCATGGTATATCATGAAATCTTTAAACATGTTTATCTGTTTTCTTATTTATTTTGTGCCTGAAATTTATTGTATTACAAATTAACTTGCCATACCCAGATGTGGAAATCTCTGTACTTATTTTAAACAGAAAGGGTTAGCTAGAAATGGACCTCTCCCAGAAACAACAGTCCCCCAATGGTGACTATTCCTACAGAGCCTCTTAATCCCCCTCCAAAGAGAATATGTGCCTGAGGGAAGTCAAACTGTTAAGAGGATGTTTGTGACCTTGGTCTTTTTGTTATCTTATATACTTTGTTAATACTCTGTAAAATAAAGAAGAAAGTTAACACAGTTACTCTGAGGCTTACTTGAATTGTAAATCACTGAGTAGTAAGCAATCAAGTATTGTTATCAGCTTTTCTAGCACAGTAACTGGAGCTACTACTACTATTACTAACATTTGGTTTCAAGATCTTCCAACTCTCCAACCATGCAAATACATAAGGGAGAAATTTTTCAGTAGAGTGAGATTACAAAGCTCCAGCAAGATAGGCTGAATTCTACTGTATTTGCCAATCTCTGTTATCACAGTGTCAAGGCACTGTTCTGCAAGGGTCTATCAGAGTTGCAGCAGGATCTGACCCAAATACACAATCACTTGAATCAGGCACAAGCATTCAAGAGGTAAAGGGCCAAGATTCAAAGTAGCAGAATCAGTGGTTCAAGTAGGAGCAAAAGCTTCTTTCAATCCATTAGTCATGAAGCAAAAACTTCATTCAGTTTTAGTTTTAATAACTAAAAATATGTACTAATTTTAGTTAATTTTATTTGCAATTAAAATAATAATTGTATGTATTTGTGGGGTAGTGTAAGTTTCAATGCCCATATACATTGGACAACGATCAAACCAGGGTAATTACTCTATCCATCACTTTAAACATTTCCATTTCTTTGTGGTGGCAATATTAAATATCCTCTCTTCTAGAAATATATACTACATGGTTATTTGCTATAGTCATGCTGCTGTGTAACAGAACACAAGAACTTGTTCTTTCTAACCATATCTATCTGTTCATGGTACTTCCCTCTCCTCTACCATCCCTAAACTCTAGTAACCACTATTCTACTCTCCACTTCTATAAAGTCAACATTTTTAGGTTCCACATATGGGTAAGGTCATGTGTTTTTTGTCTTTCTCCACCTGGCTCATTTCACTTAACATAATGTCCTTCAAGTTCATCCTTATTACTACAAATGGCAGGATTTCATTCTGTTCAAAGGCTGAATCATAGTCCTGTGTGTATGTGTGTGTGTGTACGTGTGTGTACGTGTTATCATATCTTTTGTACATTGATCTGGATATGGCCATTTAGGTTGGCTCCATAACTTGGCTGTTATGAATAGCACTGCAATAAACATGGAAAGGCAGAGCAATCACATTAATGTGTCTACATATCTGAAGGAAATTGCAGAGTATTCACAATTCATTATTTTTTTTCTTTCCTTCACTTTTAATTATACCTCGACGTTTACTGTGTTTTGAAACTGTGGAAAATTAGATATATGGGGAAAGAAGAAAAACATTGTAGTTGTCTATAAGTATCTTACAGGACCCTGGAGAAAGTAAATGTTGAATCTAGAACTACAAGTACACAGAATACTGTTAAGAAAATACACAACATTTTACAGGGAAATAACTGATGTACCTAATTTGGCCTGGGGCCTCAAGAAGTCTTCCTAGATGATGGGAAACAACGTGTAGGTTAATATATGTCACATAAGCAAGCATTACCCAGGGAAGGAAGAAAATGCATTATAGGTAGAGGTACTGTATATAAGGGTCTCAAGACAGGCAAGATTTGAGAGATGAGAAAATGATGAGTTCCTATAATTTATATCCTTAGGGCCAAGAAGAGTGCTGAGAGGTGAAATGAAAATGGGGGCCATATTCAGGACCTCTTAAGCCATGCTGAAAACTGTTGCCTTATTTTAACATTATTGGGAAATTTAACCAAGGAATTAAATTATTTAAATTTATGGCCATATTTGGTATATGAAGGATTGGAACAGAATAAGAAATAAAGAGGAGAGATGATTAAAAGTGATTAATCAAGGCTTTCCAGAAAAACAGATCCAATACTGCATGTATATTTATATTTATTTGTATATATATTTGTTTACATATGTATGACATATATATCAAAAAGAATTAGGCTCATGTGCTGGGCACAATGGCTCATGCCTATAATCCTAGCACTCTTGAAAGCCAAGATGGGAGGATTGCTTGAACTCAGAGTTAGAGACCAGCCTAAGCAAGAGTGAGACACTTTCTCTACTAAAAATAAAAATAATTAGCCATGTTTTGTGGCAGGCACCCATAGTCCCAGCTACTTGGAAAGATAAGGCAGGAGGATTGCTTGTACCCAGAAGTTTGAGGTTGCTGTGAGCCAAGGTGATGTCATGGCACTCTAGCCTGGGCAACAGAGTGAGAATCTGTCTCAAAAGAAGAAAGTTTCATAGTAGGGTTGAGTACATTGGATACTTTTTCTTCCATTCTTGAGATACTTTGCTAAGAAGAATATTTTCCAGCTTCATCCATGTAAACATGAAGGAAGTTAGCTATCATAGGAAAGTTATAACCCAATTTTAGCCCAAGAATATGGGGAAAGGAAAGAGGGAGGAGAGAGGGGAGGATGGGTGAAGGGAGGCGGGTTGTTGGGATCAGGCCTATGATCTATCCCATAAGGGTACATGTGATTCTTTCTAAATGTGGCATATAAATGTCTTTTTTTTTTTTTTTGGCATATAAATGTCTTAACACAACAATGAGAATGACATGAAGGTTATTTGGCCAATTGGATGAGAATATTTCAAATTATATATGGAAACAACACACTGTACCCCATGATAGTATTAATGTGCACAACTATGATTTAATTAAAAAAAAAGAAATAAAGAAAAAGAAGAATTATATTCATGATAACCATGGTAGCTAACAAGTCCAAAATCCATGGGGTAGGTGAGTAGATTGGGAGTTCTAGCAAGCATTGATGTTGTAATGTTTAGTCCAAAGGTAGTCTGGAAACAGAATTTCTTCCTCTCTTAAAGACTTCAGTTTTGGTGGCACCCATACCTCAGTATGTACGGTGCTGACTATATAGAGGCTGGCAAGTTCCAACCAGCCCGGGCCAGCTAAAATCACAATGACAACTGTAACAGAAAAATAGCCGGGCATTGTGGCGGGTGCCTGTATTCCCAGCTACTTGGGAGGCTGAGGCAAGATAATTGCTTAAGCCCAAGAGTTAGGAGTTGCTGTGAGCTGTGATACCATGGCATTCCACCAAGGGCAACACAGTGAGACACTATTTCAAAAAAAAAAAAAAAAAAATAGAAAAAGAAAGACTTCAGTATTTTTCTCATAAGGCCTTTGCCTAATTAGACAAGGCCTATTCATATTATGGAAAGTAATCTCTTTCAGTAAAAATCTACCAATTTATATATATTAATCACATCTAAAAAAATATCTTCACAGCAGTATCTGGATGGCAATTTGAGAAAACAACTGAGAACTAGAGCCTCGCCAAGTTTACACATAAAAATTTTAAACATCTCAGGAGTATTATTGTAAAATATATATAA
This sequence comes from Otolemur garnettii, assembly GCF_000181295.1. Lineage (NCBI taxonomy): Eukaryota > Metazoa > Chordata > Mammalia > Primates > Galagidae > Otolemur > Otolemur garnettii. The sequence goes on from NW_003852396.1 coordinate 36,799,520, forward strand.
CAGGTGGTGGTTTGAAATAGAAGTATTGACAGTGAAGATGGAGAGAAGTGATTCTAAATATTAGACTCAGAATGTTTAAAACTTTGTGATGGAATATCGAAGTATAGGGAACGATATAAAAATATAAATTAGTAAACTAACAAATTGATTGAAAGATAGTGCCTCTTACTAGGGAAGATGAAGGTGGGGATAGAAGAAAAGACAGAAAAAGAGAAAAAATATATAGTAGTCTTTGTCATATAGAGGAAAATTTAAACTCTCAGGGATGAAACAGCCCAGTTCATTCAAGCTTCCTTAGCTGACTATGAGTAAGTAACTCCAAGAGTTTGTTTCATTCAGACCCTACAGAGTTCAGGAACACTAATCATTGCTACAGAAGAAGTCACCTCTTTTTTTTTTTTAATTTTTTTCTTTTTTTATTGAATGGTAACTGTGTACATTAATGAACTATAATGAACTACAGTGTGGTGTTTTCACACACAATCCGAAACACTTCCATCAAACTGGTTAACATAGCCTTCATGTCATTTTCTTAGTTATTGTGTTAAAACGTTCATATTCTACTCATAGAAAGATTCACTTGTACCCTTGTAAGATAAACCACAGAAGTGAACCCTCCAATCCCCCTCCCTCCACCCATTCCTCCCTCCCCTCTCCCTCCTCCACTTCCTGTATTCTTAGGTTGTTATTAGGTTATAGCTTTCATATAAAACATTTAAATTAATTTCATAATAGGGGTGTGTACATTGGATACTTTTTCTTCCATTCCTGTGATACTTTGCTAAGAACATTTTCCAGCTCCATCCATGTGAATATAAAGGACGTAAGAAGTCACCTCTTTTGACTTGACAGAGGAGTTTACAGATAAGTCAGGGACAACTTATTTATCACTTTCCTGGGGACCTCAGATATCCAAGGCCAGAGTCGGAGGCCAGGAACACAGACTAGAATTATACAGGTCCACAAGGCCTGTCCCCAACACATAACCTTATTGCAAGAAAAATGCATCCAGCAATTTTATTGTCTGCTTTCACTTTGTCATTTCCTCACAAAGCACTCAGTAATAATTCTAGTTATCACATACATTTCAAGATAAGCTGCTGTTGAAATGGACCCAGTCTTAAAGATTTGGAAGTACAGTATCCTCAAGGTAAAGCAGAGAACTATTTTTGAATAATAAATATGAACATGACTTAAAAAGAATTTTCAGGAGATTATTTTTTATGAGAATCCATTTGTTTTTCTTAATAATAACTGCAGCTTAAACTACAAAGCTTCATACTCGTTAACTATATATAACAGATATGCTTTAACCATGGACATTCAATTTCTTCTATTGTGCTAATTAGAGAACATTATTATACAAATTCTCCAAAAGCAGCATTGAGGTTATATTTTTTGACCAAACTGTCTCATCAGAGCCCGCTTAATCTCCTTATTTCTAAGAGTATAGATGAAGGGGTTCAACATGGGGATCACCACCATGTAGAACACAGACACCACCTTGTTCTGGTCAGTTGAGTAGCTGGACTTGGGCATCACATAGATGAATGTGATGGTCCCATAGAACAGAGTGACTGCAGTGAG
>NW_003852396.1:36801138-36802862 GCF_000181295.1 Otolemur garnettii
TGGGAGGTGCAGGTGGAGAAGGCCTTGTGGCGCCCCTCCCTGGAGCGCATCTTCAGGATGGTGATGAGGATGTAGATGTAGGAGATGGCTATGACAAACACAGTGACCACAACAGTGGAGCCAACAGAAAGTGTTGAAACAGCTATAGGGACACTGACATCAGAACAGGAAAGTTCAATTAAAGGACCAAAATCACAGAAAAAATGATTGACTACATTTGGTCCACAGAAGAATAAAGAAAAAAAAGAAATAGTGTAGGAGACAGCACTGAGAACACCAGCTACATGAGCAACTAGGAGTAACTGGACACAGACTTGCGTAGACATTTTGGTTGAATAAAGCAGAGGGTTGCAGATCGCCACAAAGCGATCATATGCCATGGCAGCCAGAATAAAGCATTCAACTGTCCAAAATAAAGCACCTGAGTCAAGCTGGATGGCACATCCAAGGTAAGAGATTGTATTTCTCTCCACCAAGAAGTTTACAAGCATGTTGGGGGTGACAGAAGATGAATAGCCTATGTCAGTAAAAGCCAAGTGGCTCAGAAAAAAATACATAGGGTGATGGAGCTGAGAGGAGATTCTGATTAGAATGATTGTGCTGAGGTTGCCAGATATGGTCACCAGGTAGATGCATAGGATGATCACGAAGAGGATGACTCGGAGGATAGGATCATCTGTTAAGCCCAATAAAATGAAGCCTGTGACAGCAGTGTGGTTCCCATCCACCAGGGACTCCATGAGATGGTGCAGCTGCTGCCAGAATGAACCTATAAGGAGAACAGTACATTAAACCAGTTATAAATTAGATGGTTAAATTTTTATTAATAAATGTGAGGAGATTATTGTGAAGAGATATATCATCTCAGGAAAGCTTATACTAAAAATTAATTGAGCATTTTTAATATTTACAAGTAAAATATTGTTATTATCAAGTAGTTTAAAATATGCTTTTTATCACCATGTGAAATGTTTGATGATTAATAATGAAAAAATAATTATGATCCATTTTAAAACAAATTTAACCACCTAATATAATAATGTATTCTAATTACAGCCTTATAGAATAAAATAATATTTTGGAAAGAGTATACAGTTATGTGCAGTTTCAGCCCAAATTTTCAAGAAGTTTACTCCATGTTACCTGGGTAGTGTACAGCCCGACTTTCATCTCCAAGGTTTTCTGGCTTTATTGTCTTTCATTTTGTCCAGTTTACTCAGAACTATAAACAAAAAAATAAACTCCCAAAGCATCTCACAATAAGTGAAGTTATTAGATTATGCCTGACAGATTTAGAAAGCATTAAAAGACATTGGGAGTGTTTATTCTTATGGATAGATAAGTGAGGAATTTGGGTAAATTTAATTATTCCTGTTCACCCTAAATTGATGTAGAGACTCTATTCAGCTAAATTTGCTTGCTAGCTGACTGAAAGATTACATCTGCCCCATTTCTCAACTATGACTTGTGAGTACACATACAACTCCAAAGTGTTCTCAAATGGTAAATGAAAGTCCATGCATCAGATTCACTCACAAAAGTCAAAGTTCTAAGTTCTTGAAATAAAAATCCATTCATCTTACAGTTATAAATTCAAAATCCTGTTATCTAGAAGCCACACTCTATTATTGTTTGCCTTGGGTATAAATCTCTAAAGATTCTAGAGATTCAAATGTGAATTCAAAACCACCAGGGATCATGATCCTATTCTCAAGCGAATATTG
>NW_003852396.1:36806533-36811599 GCF_000181295.1 Otolemur garnettii
TGAGAAGTATTACACATGTCTGGGCAGTGACTTCCACGTGAACAAGCACTTGTGTAAAGAGATCACCAACATTCCCAGCAAGAAGCTCCACAGCACGACAATGGGCTGTGTCACACAGCTGATGAAGCAGACCCAGACAGGCCTGGTGAGAGGCATCTATCTCCACCAAGCTGCAGGAGGAGAGGGAGAGGAGAGACAACTATGACTTTGAGGTTTCAGCCCTGTATCAGGAGATGCTTGAAGTAGATCCTGACACTGAGGAAATGCTGAAGCTTTTGGATTTCGGCACTCTGTTTAACCCGCAGAAATCTCAGCCTATAGTTGGGATGAATTTCAAAACACTATGCAGAACCGTTTGAATCTATCTGCTGTGCTGTAATATTTTAATAAACGTGGGACAACAACAACAATGAAAAAGATTTTTCTGTCTTTAATTCTCAAGAGTTTAATTAAAATATGTCTTGGAGTGGATTGCCATAGTTTTATTCTAGTTGAGATTTGCTCAGCTTCCTGAATCTAGGTCTGTGTGTGTATATATATGTATGTATACATATATATATATATATATATATATTTTAAATCAGTTTTGTAATTTTCAGCCATTATTTCTTTGAATAATTATTGAAGACCCCTTTCATTCACCTTTACTTCTGCAATCTCAAGATGTGTATATTAGCTCTCTTTTATTGTGCCATAGGCTCTTGTAGTTCTGTTCTTTTTCTTATTCTATTTTGTTTGTTGTTCAGAAGATGTGAATTTTATTCATTTTTACTTAAGTTCACTGATTCTGTCTTCTTTATGTCTAAGCTCATCTGATGAGTTTGTTGTTAATTTCTTAAAATATTTCCATGAGTGTATTTTGCAGTTAAATAATTTGCATTTGGTTTTTCTTCTTAATTTCTATAACATTGCTGAAATTCTGTATTTTCTTCATTTCTTTCAAAAAATTATTGATTGCTTCTTGAACATTTTTTTGATCACTACTTTATATCCTTGTTAGAAAATTTCAACATCTGATTTGTTTTACAGGAGGCATGATGGTCTTTTTTTCTTTTTTCTTTTTTTTAGAAACAGAGTTTCACTTTATCACCCTCGGTAGAATGCCATGGCGTCACAGCTCACAACTACCTCCAATTCCTGGGCTTAGGTGATTCTCTTGCCTCAGTCACCTGAATAGCTGGGACTACAGGTGCTCACCACAACACCCAGTAATTTTTTGTTGCAGTTTGGCTGGGGCCAGGTTCAAACCCGCCCCTCTTCGTATATGGGGCTGGATACTGAGCCATAGGCACCACCCATGATTGTCTTTTTTCATCCAACATATGTTTTTCTGGTTCTTCGAATAACAATTGTGCTTTGATTGCCTCATTTTGAATATTGTATTATGATACTCTGAATTACATACAATATATTTTTTGGCAGGCACACTTCCTATTGGGAGTATAGTTTAAACTGCTACTCACTGGCACCAGTCTGCCAAAAAATGGAGTACTGACTCCCACTGCCTCCTTCCAGAGGGTGAGGTGGAAAGTTAGCTCCCCTTCTGCCATGTTGACTGTTTTTCATAGAAGGTGGGTGGTATTGACTTGCATGTGCCTTGCCTCTGATTTATTTCTGTTCCCTGTTGGGATCCACTGCCACTGGGGAAAGGAGAAGTGGAGAGCTGGTTCACTCTGTTTTGATGTTGCAGGGAGCACTGCAAGCTCACCTCACTGGGCTACCACTCAGTGAGGCCCATGAGGTGACAGAGTACCAGCAGACCCCACCTAACACCATCTCATTAATTTTTGTTTCTGCAAAGTATCACAAGATGCTCAGTTTTCTACAGACCCAGCTGAAAGTACCCTAGCAGGGGAATCAAAGAGAGGGTGGTGAGAGTTCAGCTCCCTGCTTGTGCCCACTGAAGCCTAGGGAAGGAGAGGGAGTGTTGGCAGACCAGTGAACTCATCTGCCTGTCATTCAAGTGAATCAACAGACAAGCAAATGAGAGATCAACAATTTCACTTTATTATACAGAAAAGCCAGCAATTCTGGCAAGTAGTAGGGATATCTCCTCAAAGAATTTCTCTGTTCTCCTGTTTCCCTTTGTTACTTTTATGTTTTCACAGTCAAAAAAGAAAAAAAATATCAGCATTGTTATTGATCATCATGGTATACATTAAACAGATTCTTCTTCATACATTATGAGGTTACACAGTGTCTCCCTATCTTAAAGTGGTTATATTTTCAAAGTGTTCCTACTCTATACTAAAATTATAGTTACTCAGTACTCTAGTATGGGAGAACAAATTCTAGTTGTCTTTTATGAAATAATATTAATCAATGATTGTGAAGAAATGTGTAATCACTCCAATTCTCATTATGCTTAAACTTGTACTTGTTTGTTTGCTACGTGACTGTGACTATGATAAAGCAAAACAACATAGGCCATAAATAATATGGGTGGGAATCATGTAACAAAGACATCTTGAGATATGCATAGGGAACAGGATGTCCTATACAATAGCAAAAGTTACCGACCTTTGACATTAGTTAGGCATGTGTAACTGTAGAAAAGGTACTATCACATGCACAGTGAGAAATAAGGCATATGCATTAGCAGCAACATTTGAAACCATATGCCAACAAATCACTTAGCTAGATGGAAATAGCTCACGGGGATACTAGTCAGACCAATAAACTGCAGGTGTGGAGGCACCTGTGCCATAGGAAACATGAACCCAGAGAAACAGTCTCCACATTCTGCCTATCCTGTTACACATTGTAACATGTTTTCTCACTTTTCCTTGTGACTTTTTCCTTATACTTCTTTGTTTAAATCTCAATAAATATCCACTGGAACCTGGAGTCTAAGCTGCACTGCCACACAGGGACAGTGTCCGGCCCCCCAGGACCGTCAGTTGTACAGTTGTATTACACTGAGCTTTCTGAGTCTTCTCTCTGCAGTATCCCCAGAAATTTAGAGGCCCCACTCCCTCAGGGATCACCTCACACTGGGAGGGAGAGGAAAGGACTGCAGATTTCAGTGATGAGGCTATCAGACAATCAGGGTGTATTGTTGAGCCACAGAGGTCACATAGGGTGGGTGCCCTGCAGCTGATCTAAGTCTTGGCAGAGCATCCTCTGATTCTCCCAGACCACAGGAGGTTTGTGAGTTTCTGCCACAAGGCCCTGTCCCCAATTTTCCAGCTTCCCATGCTCTTGGGAGTCTGCCCTGGCTCCATGGTCCTTGGAATGTCTATTTCCTTAACTTTATTTATGACTGGAGGCCTTATATGCAAAGAACTCCAGATGGCAGTTCACATGTTCATCTGGCCCTGCCAGGGCATGTCCAGCAGCATCTCCTTGTAATCGTGATTTAGGATAACAGTGGTCACCATCAGGAGGATAAGATTTTTCTTTGTATTCTGTCTGGAATTGGGCAGGTAGTGCCAAAAACCTTTTATTCTGTCAAGCGCACCCTTTACCCAGTCCTTGACTCACAGGGAACACTCTTGGGAGTGTTTTTGTCTGTCTGTTGGCAGGTATAGAGACATCTACACAATTCTGTTCAGAATATATGGAAGCAATGGGACCCACAAGACCCATTGCTATGTTTCTTCTCAAGTCCTGAGGTACTTAGGTGGACCACATTCTTCTTTCTACCTTCCAAAGTGTTTTTGTGCTTGTTTCTTGTGCTACGGGGTATAGGAGGGCAGGGCAGAGGTTAGTAATAAGAGGAAGGGCCTGGGAGGAGTGGTCTACTTCAGCTTCAAGGTAACTGAAAATCCATGCCTTCAAGCATTTAAAAATATTTACCCAATGTAACCTAATCAGTTGTACCCTTATATTGATTTTAAATAAAAAAATAAATGGAGAACACTAAAAATGATTGAAAAGCCTCAAGTATCCAGTGTCCTCAGTACTAATATGAGCCAGCAGATGATTAATACATGCCCACACAAGAGAAAAACTCAATTCCATTCAGGATATGGATGGAGGGAGAAAAGAGGGGGCCAAGGAGAAGAAAGAGTGGGATTGGTATGCTCCAACCTAATGGGCACAATGTAAAGGTATATGACACAACTATAACAGGGACTCTACCCAACAAATGCAAACATTGTAACCTAATTGTTCATACTGTCACATTATTCTGAAATAAAAAACAAAAATAAAATAATTTACCCTGCCTGTTACTTATTTTATGCCGGAAAGTTGATGTAATATAAGTTAACCTGCTATATCTGTATAGGAGGTCTCCACACTTACTTTAAACAGAAAGAGTCAAATACAAAAGAATGTGTCTCAGAAACAAAAATCTACTAGGGGTGAAGTGTTCCCAAAGAACACTCATTCTACTCTCCACAAAGAATATTTGCTTCAAAATAAATTAAAGTATTAACAGAATATTCATGATCTAGAGCTTTGCTTAACCCATATGTGCCTCTGTTATACCCTCCGCAACATAAGGATTGAAGGAAAATTTTAAGAAGTCATTCTCAGGATTGATTAGGTTAATATCATATTTGTGAACACAGAGAACAGTCCCCAGAATGGAGTGAATAATTTCACTGTTAGCTGCTAAGGCTAATACTGTTACTACAGCTACTGCTCCTATCACCAATATTTGGCTTCTACCTTTTCTAATTCTCCAACCATGCAAATACATGAGAGAAAATTATTCAGTAGAGTATGATTACAGAACTTTTAATAAAGTAGGCTGAGATTCTAGTTGCGAACTTGGATTATAACAGTGTCAAAGCAGTGGTGTAGATGTGGTGAGTATGGGTTTTTGCTAAAGCTTGTCACATTCATGCTTGAATCAACTCGAAGATTTGAATATTTCACTGGCCAGGATTCAAAGTCAGCAGAAACAGTGGTTCATGCAAGAACAAAAGTTTCATTCAACCATCCATTGTCATTAATTCTTTGTCCTTTGTTTTAAATGTGCAATTCTGCTTTCTAGGTTCCAGGAATTGTTGTGTAAATTAAGCATATATGGAACAAAGAAAGACAACAAGCACCAAGCTTACAACATTGTAGAGAAACCAAACACCAAAACTGTATCAACATAACCACTGAGTATT
>NW_003852396.1:36812545-36814070 GCF_000181295.1 Otolemur garnettii
TCATCTGTTAAGCCCAGTAAAATAAAGCCTGTGACAGCAGTGTGGTTCCCATCCACCTGGGACTCCATGAGATGATATATCTGCTGGCAGAATGAACCTATGAGGAGAACAATACATTTAAGCAGTTATAAATTTGATGGTTTCATTTTAATCAATAAATATGTAAAGATTAATATGAACAAATATGGCATTCCAGTAAAGTTTGGCCTAAAATTGTTTTTATTTAATTTAGAATTTCATTGTTTGCATATTTTTATGTAATGAGTCATTCTATATTTCAAAACTTGTTTTTACCAGAAACACTGAAATAAATACTTGTTTCAAATAATAATGCATAATATATATTCCTTTTTTATTATTTTTATAAAATGTACCTAAAGTGGCTTTGAAGCCAAAGATTTTAAAACAGAAGACATGAATATAACAACAACCGATCATTAATACAATAGAAAATACTAAAATATGTAAGTATAGAATTATGCAATGTAGACTTGAGTACTAGGAGACATGTACTGAATGTGAATGGTTACTAAACTACTGGAACAGAGTTAAGAAATAAAGATGCCAAAAATTATAGAGAAATTTTAGGAACGGAAAAAATTGAATTAAAATTATAATACTCAAATCATGTTTAATATCTGCAATTATATTAGGTTCTCTAATGTGAATTGTATTTTCTTTTGTTAATATTGTATATTGAGTAGTACAATAGTAATACAGTTTTTCCTTTCTTAAAATCTGTATGCATTTTGGCAACTTCTACATATGTTTGCATTTTTAATTTCCATAAATAATATTCATTATTTTCAATTCCATTTTATACATAAGGAATCTGCATTTGAAGATGTAAAGTAATTCACCTAAGGTTTCATTGCAAGAAGTAGAATCAGGATATGAACCCCAAGCAGTTTGGATCTACTCAATTCTTGCAGAAAAATATGCTATAAAGGAAAGTGAATAATATTTGCTGTTAAATCTAGTACACTTGAAAATAAGTAAAAAACTATTATTCTGGAATAAAGGAGATGATGAGTGGGGCTGCTTCTGTGGCTCAAAGTGGTAGGGCACCGGCCCCACATGCCAGAGGTTGAGGGTTCAAACCCAGCCTCGGACAAAAACTGCCCCCCCCCAAAAAAAGTGATGCTGAATTAGTTATATTGTTTACCATGTCTATCAGTTAAATAATGCTAGTGTTTAAAAGGAGAGGTAAATTTTCTTGATAGGACAAAGAAGAAATAGTAAGGAATTTCAATTTAGATTTATGAATGAAGTCACGTAGTAAAAATTTATTAAGCTAATTTAATATTTCCAATTAAAATGTAGTTTGATATATCAATCTAATCACTATGCAGATTATTATGCAATTCATATTCACAGCATAATCTAGTAAATATATTCAAAGCAGTCACATAATTTCCTAATGTAACAATGTTTTCTAATTGAAGTATTATAGAATGAAATAGTATTATTTTGGAAAAATATACAGCTCAACAAAGTCTCAGCCTAAAATGTTTATATTTTACCC
>NW_003852396.1:36815878-36817726 GCF_000181295.1 Otolemur garnettii
CTGAGAGGCAAAGGCAGGTGGATCACTTGAGCTCAGGAGTTTGAGACCTGCCTGAGCAAGAACAAGACCATGTTTCTACTAAAAATAGAAAAACTAGCCAGGCATTGTGCTGAGTCCCTGTAGTCCCAGCTACTTGGGAGGCTGAGGCAAGAAGATTGCTTAAGCTCAAGAGTTTGAATTTGCTGTGAGCTATGACACTAAGTCACTCTACCCAGGACAACAGAGTGAGACTCTGCCTCAAAAAAACAAACAAACAAAAAACCCTTTTACCTAAATGGGCTTAGATTCTAGTTGCCAATTGGGTTGTAACAGTCTTAAGGCAGTGGTGTAGATGTGAGTGTGGATTTGTGTAAAAGCCTGTCATATTTAATCATTTGAATCAGGTGGAAGAATTGAACATTTCAGTGGAAAATATTCAAAATAAGAAGAGACAGTGTTTCAAACAAGAACAAAACCTTTATTCAGGCATCCATTATCATTAATTCTTTTTCCTTTCTTTCAAATATGCAATTATGGTTACTAGGTTCCAGGAATTGTTGTAAAAGTTAAACATGTAGGGAAAGAAGAAATGGAGCTTCAATATGAAGTTTACAAAATTGTAGGGAGATCAAGTAGGGCAAAAGACTTGAAGAGAAATTTCACCAAAGAAGATAGGCGTGCGACCTATAGATATATGAAAAAATGCTCACCATCCTTAATCATTAGAGAAATACAAATCAAAACTACTTTGAAATGTCATCTAACTCCAGTAAGATTAGCCCATATCACAAAATCCCAAAACCAGAGATGCTGGCGTGGATGTGGAGAAAAGGGAACACTTCTACACTGCTGGTGAGAATGCAAATTAATACGTTCCTTTTGGAAAGACGTCTGGAGAACACTTAGAGAACTAAAAATAGACTTGCCATTCGATCCTACAATTCCATTATTCGGTATATACCCAGAAGATAAAAAATCACATTACAATAAAGATGTTTGTATCAGAATGTTTATTGCAGCCCAATTCATAATTGCCAGATCATGGAAGAAGCCAAGGGCCCATCAATCCACGAATGGATCAATAAATTGTGGTATATGTACACCATGGAATACCATGCAGCCATAAAGAAAGATGGAGACTTTATCTCACTCATATTTACATGGATGGAACTGGAAAATGTTCTTCTTAGCAAAGTATCACAGGAATGGAAGAAAAAGTATCCAATGTACACAGCCCTTTTATGAAACTCATTTATAGCTCTCAAATGAAAGATACAACTGAATTTTAGCCCAAGAATAAGGGGAGGAGGTGGGGAAGGGGAGGGGAGAAGGGCGGCTGGATGGTGGGAGGGTGACTGGAAAGATCACTTATATATCTGTCTAACAAGGGTACAAGTGAACTTTTCTAGAACTAGAATATAAATGTTTTGACACGATGACTAAGCAAATGACACGAATTCTATGTTAACCAGCTTGATGAAAGTATTTCAAATAGTATATAAAAACACTACATTGTACCCCATGTTTGCATTAATGTATACAGCTATCATTTAATTAAAAAAAGAAAGAAGTTGTAGCTACATATACACTAAATATTCTGAAGAAAATACACAGGGTTCCATGTAATATTATGCTATGAAATCCTACAAAGGTTACAGGAATCCCTAGAAAATACTCTTCTACCAAGTTCATTCTTCAGAGTTCCTTTAATCTCCTTATTCCTAAGAGTGTAGATAAGGGGGTTCAACATGGGGATCACCACCGTGTAGAACACGGACACCACCTTGTTCTGGTCAGTTGAGTAGCTGGACTTGGGCATCACATAGATGAATGTGATGGTCCCATAGAACAGAGTGACTGCAGTGAGGT